>NC_091266.1:17290227-17593257 GCF_042477335.2 Ovis canadensis
AATATTCTGTAGGAATTTAGAAGAAACAAAGGTAACAGGGAACAAAACATAACTTCAAAGTATATTATTATATTATTTATAACCCTAAGAGATAAAATAAATTGCATCTTTTGTGAGAAAATGATGTTATAAAAGGTACAATTTTTAAAAAATAGAAATTTAAAGCTATGCAGTTAATACTGAAAAAATAATTTTAAAAGTATAGAAATCTTACAAAAAGAAAAGAAAGAGATAAAAATGAGACAAATAAGATTAGGGACATCCAAGATTTGATGAATAAGAACTTCCAAAAGAGAGAAAAGAAAGTGGAGAGGATAAAATAAAGATAACACAATAAAATGTCCAAGAAAAAAAGAAAAAAAAAAGAATTTGTGAATTTGACAGAGGATACTCTTTGACTTGAATAATAATTAAGAAAACTACTGAAAGAGCATAAGTGAATGATTCTTACAAAATCAAGAGTATTACATTACAGATTGCTTAGAATGGAAATTGTACTTTAAAATGGAGACATTTTTAAAAAGCCAATAAAATGAAAAGAAAATCAAAAAGGGAAGATAATTGTGTTAGATTTAGAAAAGAGGAAAAAAGAAAAGCAAAGGAGGCAATAATGTACAATAGAGAAAAGACAGTCTCTTCAGTAAGCAGTGCTGGGCAAACTGGACAGCTGTATGTAAAAGAATGAAATTAGAACACTTCCTAACAACCTACACAAAAATAAATTCAAAATGGATTAAAACATAAATATAATGTCAGGCACTATTAAACTCTTAGAGGAAATATATAGGCAGAACACTCTCTAACATAAATTGCAGCAAGATCTTTTTTGATAAACCTCCTAGAGTGATGAAAATAAAAAACAAAATAAACAAATGGGACCTAGTTAAACTTAAAAGCTTTGCACAGCAAAAGAAACCATAAATAAGATGAAAAGACAACCTTTGGGATGGGAGAAAATATTTGTAAATGAAACAACTGACAAAAGGTTAATTTCCAAAATACACAAACAGCTTATGAAACTCAGTATCAAAAAAAAAAAAAAAAGGACAGAAAACCTAAACAGACATTTCTCCAAAGAAGACATACAGGATGGCCAACAAACACATGAAAGGATGCTCAGAATCACCCATTATTAGAGAAATGCAAATCAAAACTGCAATGAGGGATTACCTTACACCAGTCAGAATGGCCATCATCAAAAAATCTACAAGCAATCAATGTTGGAGAGTGTGTTGGAGAAAGGGAACATTCTTGTACTCTTGGTGGGAATGTAAATTGATACAACCACTATGGAAACAGTATGGAGGTTCCTTAAGAAAGTAAGAATAAAACTACCATAAAATATGTTAGCTGCTCAGGCATGTCTGACATTTTGCAACCCCTTGGGCTGTAACCTGCCAGATTCCTCTGTCCATGAAATTTTCAAGGCAAAAATATTGTAGTGGGTAGTCACTTCCTTCTTTAGGGAATCTTCCCAAACCAGGGATCAAACCTGGGTCTCTCACATTGCAGGCAAATTCTTTACCATCTGAGTCACCAGGGAAGCCAAAACTACCATGACCCAGCAATCCCAGTACTGGCCATATACCCTAAGAAAACTATAACTGGAAAAGACACATGTACCCCAATGTTTATTGCAGCACAGTTTACAATAGCCAGGACATGGAAGCAAACTAAATGTCCATCAATAGATGGACAATAGTTAGGGAGGGAGGAAGTTTTATTTGTCAGATTATCTTCTATTCTTTCTAAATGAGCTTCAAAGGCAATAAGGTACTTGAAAAGATTTCTAATATCACATTACTTTAAAATGTCATCAGGTTCTTCAAAAGCCAGAAGTGAAGTTCCACACAAGAAGTTTTTGTTGTAATGATCATACATTTAAAGTTATATTTGAGTTATATTTGTATTATCTTTTGATTTAGTAGTAAAAGGTATCTAATTGTACATAAGGTGTCACTATTTTTAAAATGAGTCCTCGGAGGTAGACGAAATGGAAGCAGAGGAGAGGCTGAGCTCAACTTCTATCATAAGCACACCAAAATCACAACTAACTACTAAATAAATATGGGTTAAAAATGACTAGACTTTACCAAAAACTGAAATTCTACATCATGTCCAATAAGTCAGTGACGCCATCCAACCATCTCGTCCTCTGTTGTCCCCTTATCCTCCCACCTTCAATCTGTCCTATCTACAGAGCATTAATCAGAATGTATGTTATGTTCTAAAAACAGTATCCTATTATGGCCCCTCTTTAGTTAATTTATTGAGTACTTAATATGTGTCTGGTTATCCCTAGACTATAAAGACACACTAAGGCACAAGAGAGACAAGATCAGTGTTTTAGCGATCTTGGTACTATGTTGAGGAAAAAAAGACAATGATAAGTAAATAATGAAAGTATTTTCAGATTATCTTAAACATGAAAGAAACTAACTAGGTGAAGTGATAGTGACCTGTAGAAAAATAATTTTGAATACATTAATCCAGTTCCCCCTACTATAGTCTCTGACCATGTACTAATCCCTAAAAGCCCATAAGCAAGACTATAGGTACAGGATGAAAAATGTGGCCTTAGAATAGTTATATAACAATAAAATGGTTAGTTCAGTTATGGAGAAAAGTGTGGAGAATTATTTTCCTGACACTCATTATCAGAACATTTGCTTTTAAATTCATCTTTATGAAACTTCTAAATCCTGATTTTTTAAAACTGAAATGCACAGAAGTCATGGTTTGATCTATCACAATCTCTCCATCTTAGTTATTAGAGCAAGGTATTTGAAAGGACTGATTATAAGCTTTTTAAAATCAAGTTTATTTGTTCTCTATGAGAAAAACATGAGACCAAACCCCAAAAGGGGAAAACTTGTAAATTGTGGATAATTCTGAAAGAGATGTGAATACCAGACCACCTAACCTGCCTCTTGAGAAATCTGTATGCAGGTCAGGAAGTAACAGTTAGAACTAGACATGAAACAACAGACTGGTTCCAAATAGGCAAAGGAGTATGTCAAGGCTGTATATTGTCACCCTGCTTATTTAACTTCTATGCAGAGTACATCATGAGAAATGCTGGACTGGAAGAAACACAAGCTGCAATTAAGATTGCCAGGAGAAATATCAATAACCTCAAATATGTAGATGACACCACCCTTATGGCAGAAAGTGAAGAGGAGCTAAAAAGCCTCTTGATGAAAGTGAAAGAGGAGAGCAAAAAAGTTGACTTAAAGCTCAACATTCAGAATTGAAAGAGACACATGTACCCCAATGTTCATCACAGCACTGTTTATAATAGCCAGGACATGGAAACAACCTAGATGTCCATCAGCAGATGAATGGATAAGAAAGCTGTGGCACATATACACAATGGAGTATTACTCAGCTGTTAAAAAGAATTCATTTGAATCAGTTCTGATGAGATGGATGAAACTGCAGCCAATTATACAGAGTGAAGTAAGCCAGAAAGAAAAACACCAATACAGTATACTAACACATATATATGGAATTTAGAAAGATGGCAATGACGACCCTGTATACAAGACAGCAAAAAAGACACAGATGTGTATAACGGACTTTTGGACTCAAAGGGAGAGGGAGAGGGTGGGATGATTTGGGAGAATAGCATTCTAACATGTATACTATCATGTAAGAATCGAATCGCCAGACTATGTCTGACGCAGGACACAGCATGCTTGGGGCTGGTGCATGGGGATGACCCAGAGAGATGTTATGGGGAGGGAGGTGGGAGGGGGGTTCATGTTTGAGAACTCATGTAAGAATTAAAGATTTTAAAATTAAAAATAAATAAATAAATAAATAAAGCTCAACATTCAGAAAATGAAGATCATGGCATCCAGTCCCATCACTTCATGGGAAATAGATGGGGAAACAGTGGAAACAGTGTCAGACTATTTTTGTGGGCTCAAACATCACTGCAGATGGTGAGTGCAGCCATGAAATTAAAAGTCGCTTACTCCTTGGAAGAAAAGTTATGACCCATCTAGATAGTATATTCAAAAGCAGAGACATTACATTGCAGACTAAGGTCCATCTAGTCAAGGCTACGCTTTTTCCTGTGGTCATGTATAGATGTGAGAGTTGGACTGTGAAGAAGGTTGAGCGCCGAAGAATTGATGCTTTTGAACTGTGGTCTTGGAGAAGACTCTTGAGAGTCCCTTGGACTACAAGGAGATCCAACCAGTCCATTCTGAAGGACATCAACCCTGGGATTTCTTTGGAAGGAATGATGCCAAAGCTGAAACTCCTGTACTTTGGCCACCTCATGCGAAGAGTTGACTCATTGGAAAAGACTCTGATGCTGGAAGGGATTGAGGGCAGGAGAAGAGGATGACAGAGGATGAGATGGCTGGATGGCATCACGGACTCGATGGATGTGAGTGTGAATGAACTCTGGGAGTTGATGATGGACAGGGAGGCCTGGCATGCTGCAATTCATGGGGTCACAAAGAGTTGGACACGACTGAGTGACTGAACTGACTGAACTGAACTGTCTTCTTTTTCTCCCTACTTTCTCTATCAGAATTAATCTCATTCCTTTCAAGGTCCCATTCTTAGAGTACGGGAGGGAAAAAGAGGCAAAGAGGGAAGATGACTGGGACTTGAGACGGAGATTGTGTCCTCTACCTGAAAGGTGATGGAAAAACTTCCATCTCAAATATTTTTGCTTCATGGTCCATCAGTAATGTTGATGCCGGATACTCATCTTCTCATGCTCTGAAGACAGAATTCTTCAGTTATTTGCAGGGTGAAGATTGAAATCTCTTTGAGTTTGTAGAGGGAAGACATTAGATGAGGAATGTGGTTTAATCCTTCTGTACCAGTTGAAGTTGTGCATGGCCCAGACAAGTTATTTAAAGTTCTAAGCCTTAGTTTCATCATCTATAAAATGGAGGAATACTTTGTTTTCTTTGATTTTATATGTCACCTCCTTGACTGAGACAAATAGCTGGTAGAATGCTATTTGTGAGTGTGTCTGAGGTATCGCCTGAAGAGACTCAGCATTTGACTCAGTAGACAAAAATACTTCACCAATGGGAGTGGGCATCATTCTACCCACTGAGGGCCTGAACAGGACAAAAAAGGGAGGAAGGTTGAATTCATGCTCTCTGTTTGGACTGAGGCATACATCTTTTCCTGCCCAAGGATATCTGTGCTTCTGGTTCAAAGGCTTTCAGATTCAGGCTGAAACTCATACCAATGGCAATCTATTCTCAGGCCTTCAGAACCTACTGAATTACACCAATGACATTCCTGGTTCTCCAATTTGCAGACAACAGATCATGGGACTGCTCCACTCCTGTAAGTGTGTGACCCAGATTCTATAATAGAGCTCCTTTTATATCTCTATCTATCTATCCTACCACTAATGCCAAAAAAGATGAAGTTGAATGGTTCTATGAACCTACAAGACCTTCTAGAATTAACACTGAAAAAAGGTGTCATTTACATCATAGGAAATTGTAATGCAAATCTAGAAAGTCAAGAAATACTTGGAGTAACAGGCAAGTCTGGCCTTCGTGTACAAAATGAAGCAGGACAAAAGCTAACAGAGTTTTGCCAAGAGAATGCACTGGTCATAGCAAACAACACAAGAGATGACTCTACCTATGGAATCACCAAATGGTCAATACTGAAATCAGACTGATTACAGTCTTTGCAGCCAAAGATGGAGAAGCTCTATACAGTCAGCTAAAACAAGACCTGGACCTGATTGTAGCCCAGAGCATCAGCTCCTTGTTATAAAATTAAGGCTTAAATTGAACAAAGTAGGAAAACCACTACGCCATTCAGGTAAGACTTAAATCAAATCCCTTGTGATTATACAGTGGAGGTGATGCATAGATTCAAGGGATTAGATCTGATACACAGAGTGCCCAAAGAACTATGGGCAAAAGATAGCAATATTTTACAGGAGGTGGAGTCCAAAACCATCTTCAAGAAAAAGAAGTGCAAAAAGGCAAGATTGTTGTCTGAGGAGGCCTTAAAAATAGCTGAGAAAGAAGAGAAGTGAAAGGCAAAGAAGAGAGGGAAATATATATCCAACTGAATGCAGAGTTCCAGAGAACAGCAAGGAGAGATAAGTAAGCCTTTCTAAGTGATCAGTGCAAAGAAATAGAGGAAAACAATAGAATGGGAGACTACAGATATCTTCAAGAAAATTAAAGATACCAAGGGAACATTTCATGCCAAGATGTGCACAATAAAGGACAGAAATGTTATGGACCTAACAGAAGCAGAAGACATTAAGAAGAGATGACAGGAATATACAGAATAACTGTACAAAAAAAAGCTCTCAATGACTCAGATAACCATGATGGCATGATCACTCACCTAGAGTCAGATATCCTGGAGTGTGATATCAAGTGGGCCTTAGGAAGCATTACTACAAACAAGGCTAGAGGAAGTGATAGAATTCCAGCTGAGCTAATTCAACTCCTAAAAGATAATGTTGTTAAAGTGCTGCACTCAATATGCCAGCAAACTTGGAAAACTCAGCAGTGGCCACAGGACTGGAAAGTCAGTTTTCATTCCAATACCAAAGAAAGGCAATGTTGAAGAATGTTCAAATTATCATACAATTGTGCTCATTACAGTCTAGTAAGGCAATGCTGAAAACCCTTAAAGTCAGGCTTCAACAGTAGGTGAACTGAAAATTTCCAGATGGACAAGCCGGATTTAGAAAAGGCAGAGGAACCAGAGATCAAATTGCCAACATCCGCTGAATCAACGAAAAATAAAGGGAATTCCAGAAAAATACCTACGTCTGCTTCATTGACTATACTAAAGCCCTTAACTGTGTGAATCACAACAAACTGTGGGAAATTCTTAAAAAGATGCGAATACCAGACCGTTCTTCCTGAGAAAACTTGTATGCAGGTCAAAAAGGAATAGTTACAACTGGATATAAAGCAACAGACTTGTTCAAAATTGGGAAAGGAGTATGTCAAGGCTGTATATTATCACTTTACTTATTAAATTAATATGCAGAGTACATCATGGGAAATGCCAGACTGGATGAAGCACAAACTGGAATCAAGATTGCTGGAAGAAATATCAACAACTTCATATATGCAGATGACACCACTCTTATGGCAGAAAGTGAAGAGGAACTTGACAGTCTCTTGATGAAGGTGAAAGAGGAGAGTCAAAAAGCTGGCTTAAACCTCAATGATCAACAAGCTAAGATCACGGCATCCAGTCCCATCACTTCATGGCAATAGACAGGGAAACAATGGAAACTGAGTTTGTTTTTTTTGTTTTTTTGATTTTTTTTTTTTTCCCCACCTTGGGTTCCAAAATCTCTGTGGATGTAACTGAAGCCATGGAATTGAAAGATGCTTACTCCTTAGAAGAAGAGCTATGACAACCCTAGACAGCATATTCAAAAGCAGAAATGTTTTGTTTAGTTGAAGCTATGGCTTTTCTAGTAGTCATATGTGAATCTGATTCATTGGAAAAGACCCTGATGCTGAGAAAGATTGAAGGCAAGAAGAGAAGTGGATGACAGAGGATAAAATGATTGGATGGCATCACCAACTCAATGGACATGAGTTTGAGAAAGCCCCGGGAGTTGGTGATGGACAGGGAAGCCTGGTGTGCTTCATTCCATGGGGGTCACAAAGAGTCGGACATGACTAAGGGACTGACCAAAATGAGATGCATTATAAATGTAATTTTCCACATTTCTTTTGACTAAGAATGATTATATATTCTTCACTCTCAGTTAGGGTGAAAATTATAAATAATCTTTAAAAGATAACACACACATATATATACATAATATATAAATATGAATGACATCTATTTATAATAACAAAAGATGTGATCTTGCCATTGCACTATAATTGTTTTTTCTTGTGTTCTTGTGCTCAGTCATGTCTGACTCTTTGCAACCCCATGACTATAGCCCTCTAGGAACTTCTGTCCATGGAATTTCCCAGGCAAGAATACTGGGGTGGGTTGGCAACTCATTCTCCAGAGGCTCTTCCTGACCCAGGGATAGAACCTATATTTCCTTTGTCTCCTGCATTGGCAGGCAGATTCTTTATCACTGCTCTACCTGAGTAGCCCACCATTGCTGTATAGACTTCACATTAAAGTTTTTATATTCTTGGGAGGCATGGTTCAACCAAGAAATGATTTAATCAGCATCTGGAAATATTTATTTTGCATATGTGTGCGGGGAAGGAAACACATTAACTGTAAAGGAACAGTTAGTTCCTTGCAAGTTATTGATTTGACCATATGGATGGAACTTCAGTATGATACTTGACTAGCAGGAATCTCTGGTTTGGCCCCCTAGGGTCAAACAACCTTCCACTCTATGCTTACTATAGGATTCTTTTAAAGCAAGGGTTAAATAATTGGGAAATCTGTGATCTCTTTAATCACAAGGCATTTACAAAATTATTTATTTAATATGGTCCTTGAAGATTAGCTTTTCCTTCCCACCCATCCTGTGGTTTTATAGATGAGGAAACAAGATTCCGTTATAATTTTAAACATTTGAAAGTCATATTTGTTCACTAAATTGCAAAATTATTATTTTTTGCATCAAAAATTGATTCTTATGAGTCCTTCCATTTTACCACAAATAGTCTATTGTTAGATGTCTTTATGAGAGAGCAGGACATATGCTTACTTCTTCAACATCGTTTGAATAAAAAAAAATAGACTGAAATCTATCAGGAATATTTAGTCACAAGAGGGAGGGAAATTTTACTAATATGTTATTTTCTTATGAAAGTGTTGACAAAGAGAATTTTCTAAATAGGTTTTGATCTTTGCTAAATCTTTCTCCCTAGAGAGAATGCCAATATTTGACTGAAGTGACAAGGAAAGCTTATTCTCTAATTATACTTTCTCTGCCTGGGTTGGATAGAAAGGCATACAAAGTAAAGAAGAAACTCACATTCTGTAACCCTAGAAATTCTATTGTGACCAATGCTGTAGTGTCATGTACTGAGGGATTCTCTACTATATTAATTATTGAAGGAAATTAAATCAACATCCTCTATTCCACTATTCCACTCTATGCTTACTATAGGATTCTTTTAAAGCAAGGGTTAAATAATTGGGAAATCTGTGATCTCTTTTATCACAAGGCATTTAAAAAATTATTTATTTAATATGGTCCTTGAAGATTACCTTTTCCTTTCCACCCT
Organism: Ovis canadensis; assembly: GCF_042477335.2. Taxonomy (NCBI): domain Eukaryota; kingdom Metazoa; phylum Chordata; class Mammalia; order Artiodactyla; family Bovidae; genus Ovis; species Ovis canadensis. The sequence goes on from NC_091266.1 coordinate 17,299,419, forward strand.
TCCCGTGGTTTTATAGATGAGGAAACAAGATCTAGGGAAAACATGTCCGTCATTGTTAAGTGAGAGAAACAAAACCAGTAGGGGGAGATAGATAGATTGATGATTGATAGATAAACTGATATAGATAAATGTCTGTCATTTAAGCCAGTGAACTTACAATGACTTGTTATAGTAGCCTTAGAAAATGAAAAAATGTAGGTCATCAGAAAAAAACAGTCTTGAACTCTTTGGCATGAACTCAGGATATGGCCTACTGGTTGAATTTCTTCTTCCAAGAAATCTCAATTCTGCCTTTAAGGCCATTTAACTGATTGACTCAGACCCAGCCAGATTATCTAGGATAAACTCCTTCACTTACAGTCAACTGATTATGAATGTCAATCATATTTACAAAATATCTTCACAGCAAATCCTCGATTAGTATTTTATTAAATTACTGGGAATTATAACCCAGCCAAGTTGACACATAAAGCTGACCATTACAGAAGACAGATGACTCATTTATGTCACAAAATTAGTAATAGTATTCCAATGTTCAACCCAGCCAAATACTAAAATGAGCCAGCCTGCGTGGACAAAAGATGGATACCAGTTAACATTTCTTTGTATGTTATTTTTGTTGTTCAGTATTAGTATTACTCTAGTACAAATACAAAAATGGAGAAACAAAGCAGGAGGAGATTAAATATCTTAGCAGCTTACATCTGACTTCCCTTTATCTCTCATCTATCTGTTATCAGACCCCTTGGGCAATGGCTCCTCGTATCGTTTCCTGAGGTCTCCATTAAAAGCCGGAAGCAGCTTGGCCCATCCTTTCCTTTGTAAAAGGCATCGCAGCAGAGGTCTCTTTTAATGCTGCAATCACGGGAAATTTTGAGTCACTTCCTGAATAGGCAACACTCAGAATTACCAAATATGACAGTGCTCCACTCCAGTCACCACTGGAAAATGATGTCATTGAGGGATAGAAAAGAAGTAGTTAAAATGAAAACCTCTTGCTCAAAGCATTAAGCATCTCTTTAAACAACATCAACCTCTATTTGCAGACAATAACCTGTGTATCCACCAGGCCTCAAGACTTACTGCCTTGAGGCAGTAAGTAATTATTCCAGCCTCTGAAATAATTTCAGAGAAGCAAATAAAGAAAATATGATACTATCAGAGAACCCTGTGTCTTTTTGTTGCCCTGGGATCTTTGGGCTGCCAGTTCATTTCAGTCACTCATTCATGTCTGACTCTTTGGGACCTCATGGCCTGCAGCATGCAAGCCTTCCCTGTCCATCCCAACTCCCAGAGCTTGCTCAAACTCATGTCCATTGAATCTTTAATGCCATCCAGCCATCTCATCCTCTGTCACTCTTGCCCTCAATCTTTCCCAGCATCAGGGTCTTTTCCCATGAGTCAGTTTTTCACATCAGGTGGTCAAAGTATTGGAGTTTCAACTTCAGCATCAATCCTTCCAATTAATATTCAGGACTGATTTTTTTAGGATTGACTGGTTTGATCTCCTAGCTGTCCAGAGAACACTCATGAGTCTTCTCCAACACCACAGTTTGGTCTATGGATTATCACCATTGATGCAACAGTGATATACTTGTTATCTCAGTTGAAATTCATGGGAGACTTTCTTCAGAAAAGACAGGAAATTGAGAGTCCTGGATAATATGTGCCAGAAGGCTTTCTAAGACCTTTTGTTGTTGTTGTTTAGTTGCTCAGTTTTATCTGACTATCTGAGGCCCCATGGAAAGTAGCCTGCCAGGCTCCTCTGTCCATAGAACTTTCTAGGCAAGAATACTGGAGTGAGTTGCCATCTCCTACTCCAGGGATCAAACCTGAGTCTCCTGCATCTCCTGCATTGGCAGGCAGATTATTTACCACTAGTATCACCTGGATAACATAAGATCAGGGCACTCTCATGAGGGCCATTTTCAAAAGAAACCTGAATTTGTTACTTTCTGGGGTCACACATAAGAATGTTCCATATGCAATGAATTGATAACTAAGGAAGTAAGACTTTGAAAGAATGAATTCTTACCCCCTGAGGGACAGGGAAGCCTGGTGTGCTATAGTCCATGGGGTCACAAAGAATCAGATGTGACTTGGTGACAGAACAACAAAATATTCAAATAGAGGAGACAACTCAGAAAGTGACATACTTACTGAGAAAAGTCAAATTATTTATTTGCTAATGACCCTCACCCACTATCTTGTCTAGTGATGAGCAATCTCAGCAGAATGGAACTGGGTGAGATGACTAGCTCTAAGATCAGTAGCTCATACGAGTATTAGTATAAAACCTCCATAAGTTATTGACATATGGACTTTGAAGACTTTATTTTCCCCCAAAGGCTATTTCTTATGAGCAGAAAGCTTCTATTATTACAAAAATAGCTAGATTTTTGTTTTATCTTTCTTTGGCACTGTCAATAAATATATTGAGTACTCCAAAGTGAGGTACCTATTTGGGAGAGCTCTACTATGTATATTCAGCTATGCCTAAGCATTTTCTTTTTTTTTTTTTTTAACTGGACAGTAAGACCTATAGAACTACTGTGTATCTAAGGATAGAAATGATCCTTTTTTTTTTCTTTTAATTGGAAATGTGTGTGTGTATAGCAGTGAGTTTAGGAGTGGGTTGGATGATGGGGTGCATTCTGCTGATTTTTGTTTGGAAGTTTTCTCTGATAAACTTTGATTTTGCTCAGCTATTTGACTTGATCATTATCTGGCATGCCTTACTGACTGTGTAAACTCAGGCAATTTATTAATTTCTCAGATATAAATTTGAATAATAGTGTCTTTCATGTATATTCATATAAAGATTAAACAGGTAAATTCATGTAAAATACCTAGTACCGTTACTCTGAGGCTAAAGTATATACTCAACGAATATTAGTGATTATACATGTAGTGTTTGGCAAAAGACCTAGTGCATAATGCTAAGCTAAGTGGCTTCAGTCATGTCCGAATCTGTGCGACTCCATAGACAGCAGCCCACCAGGCTCCCTTGTCCCTGGGATTCTCCAGGCAAGAACACTGGAGTGGGTTGACATTTCCTTCTCCAATGCATGCAAGTGAAAAGTGAAAGTGAAGTCGCTCAGTCATGTCCAACCCTCAGCGACCCCATGGGCTGCAGCCTTCCAGGCTCCTCCATCCATGGGATTTTCCAGGCAAAAGTACTGGAGTGGGGTGCCATTGCCTTCTCTGTAGTGCATAATAGGCACTTTAAATAAGCTATTGTCTCTCACTTCCACAACTACTACCCATAACTTTTAGCCTTTTTTCATTAATTAGCAGACCTTACTCCAATTGGCTATATGGCTATTTGTAGACATCCTGTCATGATTCATGGAATAAAATTTATCAGTTAAACATATATAATAGGGAGAATGGCATTGAAACATGTATATTATCATCTAAGAAATGAATCGCCAGTCTATGTTTGACACAGGATATGGGATACTTAGGGCTGGTGCACGGGGATGATCCAGAAAGATGATATGGGGTGGGAGTGATATCTCTGCTTTATAAAATGCTGTCTAGGTTTGTCATAGATTTTCTTCCAAGGAGAAAGTGTCTTTTAATTTCATGTCTGCAGCCACTGTCCACAGTGATTTTGAAACCCAAGAAAATAAAGTGTGGCACTATTCCATTGTTTCCCCATGTATTTGCCATGAAGTGATGGGACATGATGCCATGATCTTAGCTTTTTCAATGTTGAGCTTTAAGCCATCTTTCTCACTCTCCTCTTCACCGTCATCAAGAAGCTCCTTAGTTCCCCTTCACTTTCTGCCATTAAGGTGGTGTCATCTGTATATCTGAAGTTATTAATATTTCTCTTGACAATCTTGATTTCAGTTTATACTTCATCCAGCCCAGCATTCCATATGGTGTACACTGCATGTAAATTAAATAAACAGGGTGATATGTACAGCATTGACCTACTCTTTCCACAGTTTTTTTTTTCTTTTTTTAAATTTAAATTTATTTATTTTACTTGGAGGTAAATTACTTTACAATATTGTATTGGTTTTGCCATACATCAACATGAATCCACCATGGGTGTACACGTGTTCCCCATCCTGAACCTCCCTCCCACTTCCCTCTCCATACCATCCCTCTGGGCCATCCCAGTACACCAGCCCCAAGCATCCTGTATCCTGCATCAAACCTGGACTGGCGATTAGTTTCTTATATGATATTATACATGTTTCAATGTCATTCTCCCAAATCGTCCCACCCTGTCCCTCTCCCACAGAGTCCATATGACTGGTCTATGCATCTATGTCTCTTTTGCTGTCTCGCATACAGGATTATCATTACCATCTTTCTAAATTCCGTTTATATGCATTAGTATACTGTATTGGTTTATTTCTTTCTGGGTTACTTCACTCTATATAATAGGCTCCAGTTTCATCCACCTCATTAGCATTGATTCAAATGTATTCTTTTTAATGGCTGAGTAATACTCCATTTTGTATATGTACCACAGCTTTCTTATCCATTCGTCTGCTGATGGACATCTAGATTGCTTCCATGTCCTGGCTATTATAAACAGTGCTGCGATGAGCATTGGAGTAAACGTGTCTCTTTCAATTCTGATTTCCTTGGTGTGTATGCCCAGCAGAGGGATTGCTGGGTCATAAGGCAGTTCTATTTCCAGTTATTTTTAAAGGAATCTCTGCACTGTTCTCCAAAGTGGCTGTACTAGTTTTCATTCCCATCAACAGTGTAAGAGGGCTCCCTTTTCTGCACACCCTCTCCAGCATGTATTGCTTGTAGACTTTTGGATCGCAGCCATTCTGACTGGCATGAAAGGGTACCTCATTTTGGTTTTTACTTGCATTTCTCTGATAATGAGTGATGTTGAGCATCTTTTCACATGTTTGTTAGCCATCTGTATGTCTTTGGAGAAAGGTCTATTTAGTTCTTTGGCCCATTTTTTTCTGGAATTGAGCTGCAGGAATTGCTTGTATATTTTTGAGATTAGTTGTTTGTCAGTTGCTTCATTTGCTATTATTTTCTCCCATTCCTTGAACCAGTACATTGTTCCATGTCCAGTACTCTCTATATACTCTCTCTGTTTTAACTGGATTTCCTGTGTTGACTTCATTGTCATCATGATTCCCATATACTGTGCGATTAGGTGTTAGCTAGGTCCAGATTCACATTTTCATAGTTGGGCAATTACGAAGGAAAGTGAGTGTGGCTTTCTCAAAGGATTTTGCAAAAGATAATTTCATTTGTTTCCATCATAGAATCTCAAAGCCTAGCCAAATTAGCCCACTATGCTTAAAATTGACACCAAAATTAAACCAATACTTTACCAATACTTTCGTCTTCAAATTAAATGTAAATACATCTTAATTCCAAGAACATCATAAAATTTGTAAAATTTATTTGTAATTGTTACTGTTATGATTAGAATGAAAGCAATATATAATCTAAATGTATATCTGTATATATAGTGAAAATGAAAAGTATAATGATACATAATAACTTTATGTATGTACATATATATGTATTTACATATATGAAACCTCAATTGTCTTTCTTATAGTAATAAAAATATGTGATTATTTAACTTAATTTACATTAAGTAAAACAGTATTCACAACATTTCTTTCATGTTATGCCCTGTGCCAAAGTACTTACTTGCAAATTTGTTTAGTTTTTTAAATATTTTCAATGATTAATGTTTAGTTCTTAAAATAAAAAATAATTTAGAGACTCACAGAATACTCAAGAACCCAATATTTTCAGCTAAATAAGATATCCAAGAACCAATAGAAATGACATAAAATTAAATTATAATAGATTTCATTGACATCTATGATATGAAATTTTTTGAATAACAATAAATTAGGTTAAGTTGAAACATGCTTTAAAGTCTGTATAAATATTAAACACCATAAAGAGACAATGTTTAGGGTAATCAAAAAATTCCATACTCTTCCTTATTGTTTATTCAGATTGTGAAAACTCTTTTTAGCAACACAGTTCTATAATATGGATAACAAATGAAAATACATAAAGAATGAAAACATTTTAAATATATATATTAAAAGACATATAATATAATATATATATTAGTTGAGATATAAGAAAAAAATTTCAGTGCTGCATGTTTAGAAACTGAATTTATAAAAATATAAATTGTAGTCTTTACCAGCTTTTCAAAGCAGTAAAATTTTATATATATATATACATATATACATATATACATTTATATATATGTATATATGTGTATATATATATATATATATATATACATACACGCATGAAAAATTTGTCTTAAAACTCAACATTCAGAAAACTAAAATCATGGCATCTGGTCCCATCACTTCATGGCAAGTAGATGAGAAAACAATGGAAACAGTGAGAGACTGTATTTTTGGGTTACAAAATCACTGCAGATGGTGACTGCAGCCATGAAAATAAAAGACGCTTGTTCCTTGGAAGAAAAACTATGACCAACATAGAAAGCATACTAAAAAGCAGAGACATTACTTTGTCAAAGAAAGGTCCGTCTAGGCAAAGCTATGGTTTTTCCAGTAGTCATGTATGGATGTGAGAGTTGGACTATAAAGAAAGCTGAACATCAAAGAATTGCTGCTTTTGAACTGTGGTTTTGGAGGACTCTTGGCAGTCCCTTGGACTGCAGGGAAATCCAACCAGTCCATCGTAAAGGCAATGAGTCCTGAACATTCATTGGAAAGACTGATACTGAAGGTGAAACTCCAACACTTTGGCCACCTGATGCAAAGAAAGCTGACTCATTTGAAAAGACCCTGATTCTGGGAAAGATTGAAGGCAGGAGAAGGGGACGACACAGGATGAGACGGTTGGATGCCATCACCAACTAAATGGACATGAGTATGAGCAAGCTCCAGGAGTTGGTAATGGACAGGGAAGCCTGGCATGCTACAGTCCATGGGGTAACAAAGAGTCAGACATGACTGAGTGATTGAACTGAATTGAACATAGATGGTACATATACACAATGGAGTATTACTCAGCCGTTAAAAAGAATTCATTTGAATCAGTTCTGATGAGATGGATGAAACTGGAGCCGATTATACAGAGTGAAGTAAGCCAGAAAGAAAAACACCAATACAGTATACTAACACATATATATGGAATTTAGGAAGATGGCAATGACGACCCTGTATGCAAGACAGGGAAAGAGTCACAGATGTGTATAATGGACTTTTGGACTCAGAGGGAGAGGGAGAGGGTGGGATGATTTGGGAGAATGACATTCTAACATGTATACTGTCATGTAAGAATTGAATCGCCAGTCTATGTCTGACGCAGGATGCAGCATGCTTGGGGCTGGTGCATGGGGATGACCCAGAGAGATGTTATGGGGCGGGAGGTGGGAGGGGGGTTCATGTTTGGGAACGCATGTAAGAATTAAAGATATTAAAATTTAAAAAAATAAAAAATAAATTTAAAAAAATTTAAAAAAAATAAATAAAATGATGTCAATAAAAAAATAGATAATAGAATATGCAAATCACCAAAACTTAAAAAATGGCTCAACCTTGTTAGTTGTAAATAAAATGCATATAAAATAACAGAAAAAAAAGAAATAAAATATTTTCAAAATGTCTTTGAAATTATTTTTCAAATATATTATCCTAATATCAATAACCTCAGATATGCAGATGACACCACCCTTATGGCAGAAAGTGAAGAGGAACTAAAAAGCCTCTTGATGAAAGTGAAAGTGGAGAGTGAAAAAGTTGGCCTAAAGCTCAACATTCAGAGAACGAAGATCATGGCATCTGATTCCATCACTTCATGGGAAATAGATGGGGAAACTGTGGAAACGGTGTCAACCTTTATTTTGGGGGGCTCCAAAATCACTGCAGATGGTGACTGCAGCCATGAAATTAAAAGACACTTACTCCTTGAAAGAAAAGTTGTGACCAACCTAGATAGTATATTCAAAAGCAGAGATATTACTTTGCCAACTAAGGTTCATCTAGTCAAGGCTATGGTTTTTCCTGTGGTCATGTATGGATGTGAGAGTTGGACTGTGAAGAAGGCTGAGCGCCGAAGAATTGATGCTTTTGAATTGTGGTGTTGAAGAAGACTCTTGAGAGTCCCTTGGACTTCAAGGAGATCCAACCAGTCCATTCTGAAGGAGATCTGCCCTGGAATTTCTTTGGTAGGAATGATACTAAAGAGGAAACTCCAGTACTTTGGCCACCTGATGCGAAGAATTGACTCAATGGAAAAGACTCTGATGCTGGGAAGGATTGGTGGCAGGAGGAGAGGGGGATGACAGAGAATGGGATGACTGGATGGCATCACTGACTCGATGGATGTGAGTGTGAGTGAGCTCTGGGAGTTGGTGATGGACAGGGAGGCCTGGCATGCTGCGATTCATGAGGTTGCAAAGAGTCGGACACTACTGTGTGACTGAACTGAACTGAACAGTCATAATTGTCCTAATTTCAGAATTTTTTAATATTATTATCATCACTCTTCTTCTCCCTTCCTTTGTCCCCTTTTCTCCCCCCATCTCTTTTCCATCTCTCTTTTCCTCTTCTTCCTTCTCTCCTCTCTCCTTCCCTTCCCAGACCCTTCCTCTTTCCTTCCCCTCCTCTACCATCAACCATCAAAGCCTTTTTATCCTCCTCCTGCTTCTCATTTCTTCTTCAATATACATACGTATGTACTTATAGTTCTGAAAATAAAAACTTTTGCGTTTGAATACAATAATTCTAAATAATTTCATCAAGTAATACTTCTGATATACTTGTCTCAACTTTACACTATGGCCTAAAACTCAACATACTTTCTTTTTTTATATGATGTTGCTTGTATGTGGAATCTAAAAGATGATAAAAATGAATTTATTTATAAATCATGGACTTATAAAATAGACTCATAGCCATAGAAAGTAAATGTGTTTACCAAAGGGAAAGGGAGTGGTAGATAAAGTAGGAGTTTATGATTAACAGATACACACTGCTGCTGCTGCTAACTCACTTCAATCGTGTTCGACTTTACAACCCCATAGATGGAAGCCCACCAGGGTCTTCCATCCCTGGGATTCTCCAGGCAAGATTATTGGAGTAGGTTGCCATTTCCTTCTCTATGATACACACTACTATATATAAAACAGAAAAACAAGGACCTGCTCTATAACTCAGGGAATTATATAATAAATATCTTCTAATAACATTAAGTAGAAAATAATCTGAAAAAGAATATATATAACTAAATCACCTTGCTGTATACCTGAAACTAATATAACATTTTAAGTCAACTATGTGTATATGTGTATGTGTTAATTACTCAGTCTTTCCTGAGTAATGACCCCAAGGACTGTAGCCTTCCAGGCTCCTCTGTCCATGGATTTCCCAGGCAAGAATATAGAATTTGGTTGCTATTCCCTTCTCCAGGGGATCTGCTTGACCCAGGGATCAAACACAGGTCTCCTGCAATGCAGGTAGATTCTTTTAATTTAAGAGTAATTGCTTTCCAGTATTGTATTGGTTTCTACCAAACATCAACATGAATCAGCCATAGGTTTACCCATGTCTTCTCTCACTTGTACATTCCTCCTGTCTTCCTCCCCATAGTTGTTCCCAAGCTGCGCTTTGAGTTCCCCGAGTAATACAGCAAATTATCATTGGTTATCTTTTCTACACATGATAATGTATCAACACATTTTATCTCGTTAGAACAGATTTTTTTAAAGCTTCATAATAGTTTGAAAGCACGGGCGACTGCGATCGGGCACAAGAAGCACGGCTGAGAGGAGTTACCCCATGTCCGAGGTCAGGGGCAGCAGCCAAGAGTGCCAGGCTGCGACAGCCCAGGAATGCCCGAGAGGAGCTACCCAAGTCCGAGGTCAAGGGTGGCCGGGAGGAGACACCCTGCGCCCGAGGTCAGGGGTGGCATCGAGAGAACCTACCCCGCGTCCGAAGCCAGGGGTGGTGGCTGAGAAGAGCTACCCTGCGTCTGAGGTCAGGGGAGGTGGCTGAGAGGAGCTACCCCATTTCCGAGGCCAGTGGCAGCCGGAGGAGATACCCCACGTCCGAGGTCGGGTGGGGAGGGGGCGGCCAAGAGAAGACACCCCGGGTCTGAGGTCAGGGGCAGTGGCCCTGAGGAGCAAACCTCACCCCAGGCCAGGGGTGGCGGCCGGGAGGAGCAACCTGAGGAGCTGTGGCTGCATGGGGATAGGAGGGCCTATAGGAGCTATCCCATGTTGAAGGTCAGGAAGGGTGGTGCTAAGGAGATACCCCTCGTTCAAGGTAAGGAGCAGCGGCTGCCCTTTGTTGGAGCAGCCATGAAGAGATACCCCATGCCCAAGGTAAGAGAAATCCAAGTAAGATGGTAGGTGTTGCAAGAGGGCATCAGAGGGCAGACACACTGAAATCATACTCACAGAAAATTAGTCAATCTAAACACACTAGGACCACAGCCTTGTCTAACTCAAGAAACCAAGCCATGCTCGCCAGGCAACCCAAGACAGGCAGGTTATGGTGGAGAGGTCTGAATAGAATGTGGTCCACTGGCAAAGGGAATGGCAAACCACTTCAATATTCTTGCCTTGAGAACCCCATGAATAGTATGAAAAGGCAAAATGATAGGATACTGAAAGAGGAACTCCCCAGGTCAGTAGGTGCCCAATATGCTACTGGAGATCACTGGAGAAATAACTCTAGAAAGAATGAAGGGATGAAGTCAAAGCAAAAAAATACCCAGCTATGGATGTGACTGGTGATTGAAGCAAGGTCCGATGCTGTAAAGAGCAATATTGCATAGGAACCTGGAATGTCAGGTCCATGATTCAAGGCAAATTGGAAGTGGTCAAACAAGAGATGGCAAGAGTGAACATCGACATTCTAGGAATCAGTGAACTAAAATGGACTGGAATAGGTGAGTTTAACTCAGATGACCATTATATCTACTACTGTGGGCAGGAATCCCTCAGAAGAAATGGAGTAGCCATCATGGTCAACAAAAGAGTCTGAAATGCAGTACTTGGATGCAGTCTCAAAAACGACAGAATGATCTCTGTTCATTTCCAAGGCAAACCATTCAATATCACAGTAATCCAGGTCTATGCCCCAACCAGCAATGCTGAAGAAGCTGAAGTTGAACGGTTTTATGAAGACCTACAAGACCTTTTAGAACTAACACCCAAAAAAGATGTCCTTTACATTGTAGGGAATTGGAATGCAAAAGTAGGAAGTCAAGAAACACCTGGAGCAGCAGGCAAATTCGGCCTTGGAATGCGGAATGAAGCAGGGCAAAGATGAATAGAGTTTCACCAAGAAAATGCACTGGTCATAGCAAACACCCACTTCCAACAACACAAGAGAAGACTCTACACATCATGACCAGATGGTCAACACCAAAATCAGATTGTTTATATTCTATGCAGCCAAAGATGGAGAAGCTCTATGCAGGCAAAAGAAAGCAAGACCAGGAGCTGACTGTGGCTCAGATCATGATTCCCTTATTACCAAATTCAGACTCAAATTGAAAAAAGTAAGGAAAGCCACTAGACCATTCAGGTATGACCTAAATCAAATCCCTTAAGATTATACAGTGGAAGTGAGAAATAGATTTAAGGGCCTAGATCTGATAGATAGAGTGCCTGATGAACTATGGAATGAGGTTTCTGACAATGTAGCGGAGACAACGATCAAGACCATCCCCACGGAAAAGAAATACAAAAAAGCAAAATGGCTCTCTGGAAAGGCCTTACAAATAACTGTGAAAAGAAGAGAGGTGAAAGCAAAGGAGAAAAGGAAAGATATAAGCATCTGAATGCAGAGTTCCAAAGAATAGAAAGAAGAGATAAGAAAGCCTTCTTCAGTGATCAATGCAAAAAATAGAGGAAAAGAACAGAATGAGAAAGACTAGAGATGTCTTCAAGAAAATTAGAGATACCAAGGTAACATTTCATGAAAACATGGGCTTAATAAAGGACAGAAATTGTATGGGCCTAACAGAAGCAGAAGATATTAAGAGGTAGCAAGAATACACAAAAGAACTGTACAAAGAAGATCTCCATGACCCAGATAATCATGATGGTGTGATCACTCATCTAGAACCAGATATCCTAAATGTGAAGTCAAGTGGGCCTTGGAAAGCATCGCTATGAACAAAGCTAGTGGAGGTGATGGAATTCCAGTTGAGCTGTTTCAAATCCTGAAAGGTAATGCTGTGAAAGTGCTGCACTCCATATGCCAGCAAGTTTGGAAAACTCACAGGACTGGAAAACGTCAGTTTCCATTCCAATCCCAAAGAAAGGCAATGTCAAAGAATGCTCAAACTACCGCATAATTGCACTCATCTCACATGCTAGTAAAGTAATGCTCAAAATTCTCCAAGTCAGGCTTCAGCAATACATGAACCATGAATTTCTAGGTGTTCAAGCTGGTTTTAGAAAAGGCAGAGGAACCAGAGATTAAATTGCCAACATCCGCTGGATCATGGAAAAAGCAAGAGAGTTCCAGAAAAACATCTATTTCTGCTTTATTGACTATGCCAAAGCCTTTGACTGTGTGGATCACAATAAAGTGTGGAAAATTCTTAAAGAGATGGGAACACCAGACCACCTAACCTGCCTCTTGAGAAATCTGTATGCAGGTCAGAAAGCAGCAGTTAGAACTGGACATGGAACAACAGACTGGTTCCAAATAGGAAAAGCAGTATGTCAAGGCTGTATATTGTCACCCTGCTTATTTAACTTCTATGCAGAGTACATCATGAGAAACGCTGGACTGGATAAAACACAAGCTGGAATCAAGATTGCCGGGAGAAATATCAATAACCTCAGATATGCAGATGACACCACCCTTATGCAGAAAGTGAAAAGGAACTAATAAGCCTCTTGATGAAAGTGAAAGTGGAGAGTAAAAAAGTTGGCTTAAAGCTCAACATTCAGAAAACAAAGATCATGGCATCTGGTCCCATCATTTCTTGGGAAATAGATGGGGAAACAATGGAAACAGTGTCAACCTTTATTTTTTTGGGCTCCAAAATCACTGCAGATGGTGATTGCAGCCATGAAATTAAAAAATGCTTACTCCTTTGAAGAAAAGTTATGGCCAACCTAGATAGTATATTCAAAAGCAGAGACATTACTTTGCCAACTAAGGTCCATCTAGTCAAGGCTATGTTTTTTCCTGTGATTATGTATGGATGTGAGAGTTGGACTGTGAAGAAGGCTGAGCACCAAAGAATTGATGCTTTTGAACTGTGGTGTTGGAGAAGACTCTTGAGAGTCCCTTGGACTGCAAGAAGAACCAACCAGTCCATTCTGAAGGAGATCAGCCCTGGGGAATCTTTGGAAGGAATGATGCTAAAGCTGAAGCTCCAGTACTTTGGCCACCTCTTGCGAAGAGTTGGCTCATTGGAAAAGACTTTGATGCTGGGAGGGATTGAGGGCTGAAGGAGAAGGGGACAACAGAGGATGAGATAGCTGGATGGCATCTCTGACTCGATGGACGTGAGTCTGAGTGAACGCCGAGTGTTGGTGATGCACAGGGAGTCTTGGGGTGCTGCGATTCATGGGGTCAGAAAGAGTTGGACATGACTGAGAGAGTGAATTGAACTGAACTGAATGGTTTCAAAGGCAATACTTTAAAGATCAATTTATGATCTAAGAATATTAATAACTCATTTGTTTAGCCATGGCTCATGTCCTAGATATTAGTTGACAGATTAGCAGAAAAAGACTCAATTGACCTTTTAGTATTAAATAATGGCTTATTTTGCCTAGGCTAAATAGGTGGTTAATCCACCTGTTCTTCAGCCTATATAGTTTACTAATAAACCAGTACTTATTTTTACTAAGATTTATATAAAAGTATTAAGATAGCAGAATATCAAATCAAAATATAAATAATATTTCATTTTAAGTGTAAATGTATTTTTGATGGCTCTTTAATTTATTAATGCAACCCTTTTAAAATAATAGCAATTTAGTTATCTAAAATAAAATTACCAGTATAACAAATGAATATTTCATGCCATCAACATATTCCTCATCTGTCTGTTATGAGTACAATCTATAATTTGCACATTCCTGTACTCTTTTTTTTTTACCCAGTGAGAAGGTGCTAGAAAATGTTTTCCATTTGTGAAAGGGAATTTCCATTTAAGTTTTCTTATGCATGTTTTTCCACACAATGTCTTGCTCCATAGTTTCAACCTTCAATGAAATCTAAGTATGATGCTTTTTAAAATATCCTTTTCTATGCTAGGTAGAAGGAAATGGCAACCCACTCCATTATTCTTGCCTGAAGAATCCCATGTACAGAGAAGCCTGGTGGGCTTCAGTCCATGGTGTCATAAAGAGTTGGATGTGACTGTGTGACTACCACTACTTTCTATGCTAAGCATATATTGTTCACAAGTTTTGTCTAGCAGATCCTTTATGTATCTATTCTCTATGGAACTTAAGATGTCAGAGTTATTATTGTACTCATAATTCTGTGTCTTACAATTGTTCTGTAGAAAAAACTGTGTCAAAATTCTGTGATTCAGTTTTGTAGTGGTTGCCTAAGGTGAATCTTCACATACAGTACACAACTTGCATAAAAAGTTAAGCTGCTCCCAGCTTTAAAACTTCTGCAAAATTCTTTTCTGTCCTTGAAATCCTGGTAGCAATATTGACTTTTCTTAAATGCTGTTATTAAAAGAAAATGAATACATATCTATTCATCTCAGTTCAGCTCAGTCGCTCAGTCGTGTCCGACTCTTTGCGACCCTATGAATAGCACCACACCAGGCCTCCCTGTCCATCACCAACTACCGCAGTTCACTCAGACTCACGTCCATCGAGTCAGTGATGCCATCCAGCCATCTCATCCTCTGTCGTCCCCTTCTTCTCCTGCCCCCAATCCCTCCCAGCATCAAAGTCTTTTCCAATGAGTCAACTCTTCACAGATGTGGCCAAAGTACTGGAGTTTCAGCTTTAGCATCATTCCTACCAAAGAAATCCCAGGGTTGATCTCCTTCAGAATGCACTGGTTGGATCTCCTTGCAGTCCAAGGGACTCTCAAGAGTCTTCTCCAACACCACAGTTCAAAACCATCAATTATTCGGTGCTCAGCTTTCTTCACATTCCAACTCTAACATCCATACATGACTACTGGAAAAACCATAGCCTTGACTAGACGGACCTTAGTCAGCAAAGTAATGTCTTTGCTTTTGAATATGCTTTTTAGGCTGCTCATCCTCTGTTGTCCCCTTCTCCTCCTGTCCTCAATCTTTCCCAGCATCAGGGTTTTTCCAGTGAGTCAGGTTTTCACATCAGATGTCCAAAGTATTGGAGTTTTATCTTTAGCATCAGTCCTTCCAATGAACACCCAGGACTGATCTCCTTTAGAATGGACTGGTTGGATCTCCTTGCAGTCCAAGGGACTCACAAGAATCTTCTCCAACACCACAGCTCAAAAGCATCAATTCTGCTGTGCTCAGATTTCTTTAGAGTCCAACTCTCACATCCATACATGACCACTGGAAAAATAGTAGCCTTAACTAGATGGACCTTTATTGGCAAAGTAATGTCTCTGCTTTTTAATATGCTGTCTAGGCTGGTCATAACTTTCCTTCCAAGGAGTAAGCATCTTTTATTTTCATGGCTGCAATCAACATCCACAGTGATTTTGGACCCCGGAAAAATAAAATCAGCCACTGTTTCCACTGTTTCCCCATCTGTTTGCCATGAAGTGATGGGACCAGTTGCCATGATCTTTGTTTCCTGAATGCTGAGCTTTAAGCCAACTTTTTCACTCTCCTCTTTCCCTTTCATCAAGAGGCTCTTTAGTTCTTCACTTTCTGCCGTAAAGGTGGTGTCATCTGCATATCTGAGGTTATTGATATTTCTCCTAGCAAACTTGATTCCAGCTTGTGCTTCCTCCAGCCCAGCTTTTCTCATGATGTACTCTGCATATAAGTTAAATAAGAAGGGTGACAATATACAGCCTTGACATACTCCTTTTCCTATTTGGAGATATATGTTACTAAATGAAAGAAGTAAACCTGAAAAATCTATGTACTATATGACAGTTTGGAAAAGGCAAAACTATAAACATGGTTGTGGCTGCCAGGGATTGGTGAGAGGAGAGACATGAATAGATGGAGCACAGTGTTTTTATGGGAGTGAAACTCTTCTGTATGATACTATAGTGGTGGATACATCTAACCCATAGAATGTGCAACACTAAGAATGAACATAATATTAACTCTCAACTTCTGCTGATAATGATTTGTCAATTTATTTTTTGGAACTGTTTACTTAAGAAAGATTGAAGATGAAATTTGAAAATATAGCATCACTGGATTCATTTTTAATAAAATTTTAGAATGAGTATCTTGAACCTCCTAAAATTGCCTTTAATATCTCTATTCACACTCCTATTAAGATACTTCTGAAAGACTGCTTTCTCTACTGTATTAATAAATGAATCCTATAAAATTCAGATATGTTTTCCGCCTGTAAATAGCATTATTATCAATTCAATACAGACCCAGTAAGTTGGCAAGCAAGAAGCAAACTCACTTCTCACATTAAAAATGTACATATTGATACAATTAGTGTTCATTTAAGTTGTGTATGTCTATATTTATATATGAGGTGTCCTTATTGCACCTTATCTTGTGGTTATGTTACATTTGCAGAATGAGAAAAATAGATCTTGAGCTTAAAAGTACCTTTCTATATTAATAAGATGTAGACACTTTCAGTGGATGGTGTTCATAGATATTGAATTATTTTTCTTCCTATTAATGATCATTTTGCTTTTATTTATTGAAATATATTTCATATCTCTTTAACCTAATATTTAAAATTATCTTCTATCTTAAGCGTCTTTTTTCTTTCCTCAAGTAATTTATATTGTAGTTTTGCAAAAGACTGGGAAAATTTTGGGAAAAAATGCAGTTGCTTTACTCTGGATAACTTTTTAAAAAATGTACATATTGATACAATTAGCGTTCATTTAAGGTGTATGTGTCTATATTTATATGTAAGGTGTCCTCATTGGACCTTACCTTGTGGTTATGTTACATTTATTAGTATTGATTGATTCTTTACGGACAATTTTGATGTTTTGTGCATCATGAGTTTCTGCATTAATTTTGACTTTAACAACATGTTGAATTAAACCATTAGTAATCTTAATTACTTTTTTTTTTTTTCCTTTCAGTGTTTGTCTTTCAAGAATTGCCTTTCTCACTTCACTCTAGTCTGGGCCCTACACAGCACACCTTTAGCTTGTGGCCTGAGAAGCACCCTTTTTGTCTCCTGCACAACTTAGCAGGAAGAACAGTGAAGATCAATGCCTTCAGTCCACTGTCCCTGAAAGCTTCCCAGCTTCCTCAGATATGCACTTTTCACCCCTTTCATTGTTGTGGATGCCTTTTAGGATGTCATCTGGGGTCCAGAGGTTGATCAGCGGTTGGTTAATCAGTGTCACTCAAGAGTTGGGAAGAAGGTAGTATTCGACTTCTTAAGGATCAAGGCCTAACTTCAGCAGCACAGAAGGGCCCCCTTGGCCGAATAGACCTGGCACAGGCCTAGATGTAGGAAACTAGGGTTCCCATGGAAATGCTTTCCAGAAGGAGGAAAGAGCCTCCCAAAATTTGCTTTATTTATCTCATTTCCTCTACTTTTTATATAAGTTCTTCAAAACCGTCTACTGTTACCTCCATAAAATATTGTGTATTCAAAAATGTTTCATGCACAGTTCTTCCAAATATGAAAGCATACCATGAAAACTGCATGGTTTTATGAGCAGTTGGCTACGAATTTGACTCAAACTTTTCTCAAAAGCAACTTAAACAGGAACCCATGATTAGTTAAGATCATCCCCTATAAAATAAAGTTAAATAAGAAAAACAAGAAAAAAATGACAATAAATGATGAATCAGAGTAACAATGAGCATAGAAAGTCTGTAGATAGTCTCTGCCTTAAATTAGCATTACTCCCCACTGCCTCAACAATGGATACAAAGTAAAGAAATCAGCCATTCTATCTACAATTGTAGAAAATCTGCATTAAGAAATTTTTATGATTTCCATAATCTGTTGAATTGTCAGCTTTGCTTTTTACTTTGTACAAAAATAAAAGCAATATTGTTCCTGTCTTTACTCTGAAATATTTCTATTCCCAGCTTTTTAATATTGAGTGAAATAAAAGTCAGATCATGTGTAAGCAAGGAAATAATTTTTCCCTTTCATTTTTTTTAACATTGAGAAAGAAAATATGATTAACAAACAGGATACCATTCCATTTGTTTGTTTTCACACTGCAGGCAATGAACTGCCATCCATGATTTTATCTAGTTTGAAAGAATCAAACTATTCATGCCAGAATATTTTAGTATCAAGGGGATGGCCAGAACTGTTTTCTTCTCAGACACTTAACTGCAATGTATGGCAAAGAAATAATCTAGTCATATTGTTCATTTTATTTTCAATCTTTTGCTTTCTCCTTAGAAATAATTCCATACATGTATGGGTGATAATGTCTATCTAGTCTGTCTTCTTATGTGGTTTATGAATAGAAAAAGGGGAGAGAGGTATGAAATGGTCCTTAAGGAAAATTAAAAGATTTCTGAAACTTTTTCCTTGGGGAAAAATAAGGCATGATATATTTAATAAATAAAAGAGATAAAATTTAAAATCTTGGAAAAAACTATTTCCTTATTACTACTGTATTGTGTGCTTAGTCACTAACTTGTGTTCAACTCTCTGTGATACCATGGACTGTAGCCTGCCAGGCTCCTCTGTCTATGGAATTCTCCAGGCAAGAGTACTGGAGTGGGTAAGACATTCCCTTCTCCAGAGGATCTTCCTGACCCAGGGACTGAGCCCAAATCTCCTGCATTGACAGGTGAATTCTTTACCACTTGACCCACCTAACAGGCCCTATTACTATATTACTTTTCAAAACAAATTCATCTGCTAAACATTTTGGTGTCTTATACAGAAGGGAGAATTCTTCTTCATATCCTGAATATATGAATTAATCCTTTGGAAGAGTGATGAGGTATGGCACTCTATTTCATTATAGAAAGAAAGAGAGAAAGAAACAGAAAAGTGAAAGTATAAGAATTTCTTATAGTTTAGGGTGAATATATTTTATATACAAAAAATGAAAATGGTAACTCTATAATAAAGAAAGTATATCAAGACTTTCTTATTCCTGTAACAATTAATTAATGATTAAACAACTAGACCAACTTTGAAATAAGTTAGAAATCCAAGGGATCTCCAAATAATGCAGCTTTTATTTTTCTGAAAAATGTCTCATAATAATTCCTGTTAGCCAACCCAGATATATAATAACTTATTTGCAATTAATCACATTCAAAGATATACTCAATAATTGTTTTCACAATTATGTATACTTTTGATATTTGCAATATAACAAGTCACTTTGGTAATGTTTTATAAAATAATTTTTTAATGTAACTCAAGTTATCTGCTCTTGAACTGTGGTATTGGAGAAGACTCTTGAGAGTCCCTTGGATTGCAAGGAGATCCAACCAGTCCATTCTGAAGGAGATCAGCCCTGGGAGATCTTTGGAAGGAATGACGCTAAAGCTGAAACTCCAGTACTTTGGCCACCTCATGTGAAGAGTTGACACATTGGAAAAGACTCTGATGCTGGGAGGGATTGGGGGCAGGAGGAGAAGGGGACAACAAAAGATGAAATGGCTGGATGGCATCACTGACTCGATGGATATGAGTCTGAGTGAACTTGAGTTGGTGATGGACAGGGAGGCCTGGTGTGCTGCAATTAATGGGGTCGCAAAGAGTTAGGCACGACTGAGAGACTGAACAGAAGTTATCTCAATATATCAGCAAAACTGATATATTAGCATTTGACTCTCCAAGAGTTGGACACGACTGAGCGACTTAACTGAACTGAACTGGACTGAGAGCTTATTTATTAAGATTTTAAAGTTAGCTTACTATCTGTCATCATAAAACTGTCTCAGAATTATCTAATATATGTTATAGCTATCAATAAGTATTCAGAAAGGGAATTATTTCAAGTTGCTATTAATCTAATTTTTATAGACTTAAAATGCAGTTCAAGGAAATCGAATTTCTGTTGAACTTGCTACCTAGTAAAAATAATGGCAGAAATAAGAACAGTAGCGGGGGAAAACTTGCCCAATTACTTCAAACTATGTGCATCTACATCTATAAATGTCTTCTTAAATGCAATAGTACTCATCCAAAGACAAGTAATTCAAGTTGCATGATTGCTTTCATTTATTCTTTAACATTTGTTGAACACTAATAAATATTATTTAAAATGAGAATGCTTGCCTCATGAGAAATTCAAAACTGGATAATTCAATAAGAAAATGTCAATGCATGAATTTTAAAATTTGAACTAGCCTATCATGATAGTTTGCCACACCTAGCAAAATAGGAACTTGATAGCCAAATACCAATTCTAAAATATCTATTAAGTAGCTAACACTATGTTTAATATGAATGATTAAAATTAAACGGTATATTTGTGATTAGTCCAATGCTCTTAGTATGGAGAAAAGTTAAAATTCATCAAATAAATGCATTATATTATGCAAAATTGTAGGACCTAACTTCCTCCTGCTCCACAGATTTCAAGTCAAAACTTTAGTCTTTTTCATTAATCTTCTGTGAAACATCAATATGACAAGAGATCATAGAATAAAAATCCAGTAGAAGAGTCAGATCATGTATTTTAAAGATGAAATGGGTCTTTCAAAATAAGATTGCTAGTCTTGATAAAATGTGAATTAAATAAAGACTTCCTGCCTTCATACCCAGGACAACTAGGAACTTGATCTTTAATACTGCTATCAACTACAGTCAAGTTAATAATTAAAAAAAAAGTTGATGTCAAATATTCCTGGTTTCTGATGAAAGCAATTCTGAATATTCCTGATGGTAAAAAGTTGGTCCCTCCCATCTTGTGGCAGAATTGGAGCTAACTATGTATACGTGTGTACTCAGTCATGTCCATTTCTTTGCGACCACATGGACTGTAGCCCACTAGGCCCCTCTGTCCATGGAATTCTCCAGGCAAGAATACTGGAGTGGGTAGCCATTCCCTTCTCCAGGGGATTTTCCTGACCCAAGGTTCGGACCTGTGTCTCCTGCACTGGTAGGCAGATTCTATACCACTGAGACCACCTAGGAGCTAACTATGGAGGCCAATAAAGAACTTACAAAAATAGGTTGGGTTTGTAGGTTTCAAGAATAAACAGCTGTGATAGCAGTTGTTGGGTCTTAAGGCTAATTTTAAATGGCGAGCACTACTGAGGCCCAAAAGAAACAATCAGCTGTCATCACTAGGAATAAAAGCATGGTCCTAAAACAAGGGGACATTACATTGAAAACAGCAGAAATTTGAGGGAAACCAGTACTGAGTTGTTTTTCTTTCTGTTTCATTGACTACGCTAAAGCTTTTGTGTGGATCAGAACAAACTGTGGAAAATCCTTACCTGTCTCCTGAGAACCTATTTGAAGAAAAAGAAGCAACAGTTACAACCAGACATAAAGTAATGGACTGATTCAAAACTGGCAAAAGAGTACATCAAGGCTGTATATTGTCACCCTGCTTATTTAACTTACATGCAGAGTACTTTATGCAAAATGCCAGGCTGGATGACTCACAGCTGGAATCAAGATTGCCAGGAGAAATATCAATAATCTCATATATCCAGATTATAAAACTGTAATGGGAGATAGTAAAAAGGAACTAAAGAGCCTCTTGATGAATGTGAAAGAGGATAGGGAAAAAGCTGGCTTAAAACTCAGCATTCAAAAAACTAAGATCATGGCATCTGGTCCCATCACTTCACAGTAAATAGATGGGGGGGAAATGGAAACAGTGACAAACTTTTATTTTCTTGAGCTCCAAAATCACTGCAGATGGTGACTGTAGCCATGAAATTAAAAGATTCTTGCTCCTTGGAAGAAAAGCTATGGCAAATCTAGACAGTATGTTTAAAAGCAGAGACTTTGCCAACAAAGGTCTGCATAATCAAAGCTATGGTTTTGCTAGTAGTCGTATACAAATCCAAGAGTTGGACCATGAAGACGGCTCAATGCTGATGAATTGATGCTTTCAAATTATGATGCTGGAGAGTCCCTTGGACAGCAAAGAGATCAAACTATTCAATCCCAAAGGAAATCAATCCTGAATATTTACTGGAAGGACTGATGCTGAATCTGAAGCTCCAATAATTTGGTCACCTGGTGTGAAGAGCTGACTCATTGGAAAAGACCCTGATGCTAGCAAAGATTGAGGGAAGGAGGAGAAGGGTGTGACAAAGGACAAGATGTCTGGATGGCATCATTGACTCAATAGACATGAGTTTATGCAAATTCCAGAGATAGTGAAGGACAGGGAAACCTGGCATACAGCCATTCACGAAGTAGTAAGTTGGACAGGACTTTGCTACTGAACACAACAGTACTGAGTTGTTTTCTCATTTACTCACTCATTCATGTCTGTTTCTTTTACACCCCATGGACTGTAGCTGTCCATGGGCTTTCCTAGGCAAGAATATTGGAGTAGATTGCGATTTCCTTCTTCAGGGAAAATCACCACCCAGAAATTGAACCCAAGTCTCCTGCATTGGCAGGTGGATGGATTCTTTACCACTGAACAACTAGGAAAGCCAAACACTGCGTTTAGAAGAGCTAAATTACAAAAGAATAGATATGGACTAATATGGACGACCCAGAGGAATGGTACAAGGAGGGAGAAGGGAGGAGGATTCAGGATGGGGAACATGCGTATACGTGTGGTGGATTCATGTTGATGTATGGCAAAACCAATAAAATATTGTAAAGTAATTAACCTTCAATTAAAAAAATAAATTTATATTAAAAACAGATAAACTTGTGGATATATTTGATAAATCATAGTGGTGAAAATCTTAATCCTGTAATTATATTGAATGAAGTTTCTTCCTGAATAATTTGAATACCTAGAAAAAATAAAATAGTTTTTAAAGATGTGGTTTGGTAAAGCTTCGATCATAGAAGGGCATATAACAATTTTCAAATATTTCAGTTTTGGTTTCTGTCCGCATATGTGAGAGTGACCTGGTTACACGTTTGATTTAAGAATGCATAAAATGGCTTAGCATTGGATATAATTTATTAGGCGCTATATCAGACATAATTTGAGGAAATGCAATATTTTGGTTTCATGCTAAACTTATTGTAGGAGTAAGCGTGTTCTTTTGTCAATAACAAAGAAGACTGTAGGTAAATATTAAATTATTAACTAAATTTATTACTTTTTTTCCAAATTACTACCATCCAATATTATTTTTTTCATCAAATTTTATTTTCTGTGTAGACAAAATTGTTACCTTTCTTTAGTCACAAGCCCACATTAAATTTATTATACCTTTTGTTTCTAAGTTAAGTTCAGTTCAATCACTCAATAGTGTCCGATTCTTTGCGACCCCATGAAAGGCAGCATGCCAGGCCTCCCTGTCCATCACCAACTCCCAGAGTTCATTCAGATTCATGTCCATAGAGTCAATGGTGCCATCCAGCCATCTCATCCTCGGTCGTCCCCTTCTCCCCCTGCCCCCAATCCCTCCCAGCATCAGAGTCTTTTCCAATGAGTCAACTTTTCTCATGAGGTGCCCAAAGTACTGGAGTTTCAGTTTTAGCATCATTCCTTCCAGAGAAATCCCAGGGTTGATCTCCTTCACAGTGGACTGGTTGGATCTCCTTGCAGTCCAAGGGACTCTCAAGAGTCTTCTCCAACACCACAGTTCAAAAGCATGAATTCTTCGGCATTCAGCCTTCTTCACAGTCCAATTCTCACATCCATACATGACCGCAGGAAAAACCATAGCCTTGACTAGAGGGACCTTAGTCGTCAAAGTAATGTCTCTGCTTTTGAATATGCTATCTAGGTTGGTCATAACTTCTCTTCCAAGGAGTAAGCGTCTTTTAAATTCATGGCTGCAGGCACCATCTGCAGTGACTTTGGAGCCCAAAAAAATAAAGGCTGACACTGTTTCTACTGTTTCCCTATCTATTTCCCATGAAGTGATGGGACTGGATGCCATGATCTTCGTTTTCTGAATGTTGAGCTTTAAGCCAACTTTTTCACTCTCCTTTTTCACTTTCATCAAGAGGCTTTTTAGTTCCTCTTCACTTTCTGCAATAAGGGTGGTGTCATCTGCAGATCTGAGGTTATTGATATTTCTCCTGGCTTTCTTGATTCCAGCTTGTGTTTCTTCCAGTCCAGCATTTCTCATGATGTACTCTGCATAGAAGTTAAATAAGCAGGGTGACAATATACAGCCTTCACGTACTCCTTTTCCTATTTGGAACCAGTTTTTTGTTCCATGTCCAATTCTAACTGTTGCTTCCTGACCTGCATACAGATTTCTCAAGCAGTAGATCAGGTGGTCTGGTACTCCCATCTCTCTCAGAATTTTCCACAGTTTGTTGTGATCCACACAGTCAAAGGCTTTGGCATAGTCAATAAAGCAGAAGTAGATGTTTTTCTGGAACTCTCTTGCTTTTTCCATGATCCAGCGAATGTTGGCAATTTCATCTCTGGTTCCTCTGCCTTTTCTAAAGCCAGCTTGAACATCAGTAAGTTCACGGTTCAAGCATTGCTGAAGCCTGGCTTGGAGAATTTTGAGCATTACTTTACTAGCATGTGAGATGAGTGCAATTGTGCAGTAGTTTGAACATTCTTTTTCATTGCCTTTCTTTGGATTGGAATGAAAACTGACCTTTTTAAGTCCTGTGACCACTGCTGAGTTTTCCAAATTTGCTAGCATATTGAATGGAGCACTTTCACAGCATCATCTTTCAGGATTTGAAATAGCTCTACTGGAATTCCACCACCTCCACTAGCTTTGTCCGTAGTGATGCTTTCTAAGGCCCACTTGACTTCACATTCCAGGATGTCTGGCTCTAGATGAGTGATCACACCATTGTGATTATCTGGGTCATGGAGATCTTCTTTGTACAGTTCTTTAGTGTATTCTTGTCATCTCTTCTTAATACCTTCTGCTTCTGTTGGGCCCATACCATTTCTGTCCTTTATCGAGCCCATGTTTGCATGAAATGTTCCCTTGGTATCTCTAATTTTTTTGAAGAGATCTCTAGTCTTTCCTATTCTGTTCTTTTCCTCTATTTCTTTGCATTAATCGCTGAAGAAGGCTTTCTTATCTCTTCTTGCTATTCTTTGGAACTCTACATTCAGGTGCTTATATCTTTCCTTTTCTCCTTTGCTTTTCACTTCTTTTCTTGTCACAGCTATTTGTAAGGCCTCCCCAGACAGCCATTTTGCTTTTTTGCGTTTCTTTTCCATGGGGATGTTCTTTATCCCTGTCTTCTTTACAATATCACGAACCTCATTCCATAGTTCATCAGGCATTTTATCTATCAGTTCTAGGCCCTTTAATCTATTTCTCACTTCCACTGTAAATCATAAGGTTTTTTTTTTTTTTAAGCTGAAATAGATATATGTCTTTTTTCATTCTAAAGATCTCTTCTGAAACATTGTGTGTGTGCATGAGAGTGATATTTTTACCTAAATGAAGATGATAGAAGATGATGCCCTTTTAGAAAGTTAATAGGAGTTTCTTAGCAATTAAAGAAATAAAACTGTAACTATAACAAGATTTTGTGTTTAACTTGTAAAAAAGATACTCTTCAAATTTCCATGGTATTTAGGCAGTCAAATTATCACCCAGTGGCTCGAGTTACATCCAATCTCTAAGGCTATTGATTTTTTGTTTTTCATGAAGAGCATAGCTCTTTTATTTTAAAATCTGAAAAGAGTCTCTTAAATGACATGTACAATGAATGGTAACCTTTACAAAAGAAGGTTTGTATTCTGTGTTCTGATAGATCTTGATGTAATGATCATCAATATGCAGCAGTCAGGAAGTGATCATTCAAATTGGCCTGTACCATGAGATTACATAGAATAAGAAAGGTAGGAATTTTAGTTGTGTGTAGAAAGAGACTTTAATCTTTATCATGGTTATGATTATAATGACAAGTAAAGAACATAAAGGCAGGGAACTGGCAGAAAGCAGTTATGAAATACAAAATTGTAAAGTAAAGGGATGATAAGTAAAAGTGGGATAAATTTCTTTCACTGCTTACAGGGTATGTAAAATCTTAATTCTTCAAGTTTATTATAGGAGGTTTACACTATAATTTTGTATTTTTTTCTTGCTAGATCAGTATTTTTTCAACAGAACTTTTTGCAGTAATGAGAATGTTCTGTAACTGCATAGTTCAGCAACCACTAGCTTTATGGGACTACTGAGTACCCGAAATATTATTAGTGAGTGTAACCAAAAAGAGCTTTCTGATGGCCTAGATGGTAAAGAATTTGCCTGCAATGCAGGAAATCCAAGTGTGAAACCTGGGTCCAGGATATCCACTGGAGAAGGGAATGTCTACCCACTCCAGTATTCTTGCCTGGAGAATCCCATGGACAGAAGAGCCCAAATAACTGAATTTCTAATTTTATTTTAATTTAAATGTAAATAGTCGTAGGTAGTCAGTGGTTATTCTATTAAACATTACACTTCAGGATTTCTGTTTGCTGAGAAAGTACAATCAGAATTATTTCTTAAATAATGTAATTCTTGAAGAAGTATTATCATAGATGTTGAATGTCCTTGTATAGTACTATTGAAATATCCAGTATATTTCAATAAATTAGAAGCTTCTAATGGAGTAATTTAATCAAGCCAGGTAAATAATATGATATAGCTATGATAATATGATAATGCTTATTTATAATATAACTGGGTTAGTAAAAACTTGTAATTGCTGTCATTTATTTCAAAACCAATAAGCAGTTTACAAGACTGAATAAATAATTCATTAATTCAAAACACATTTATTAAGTGCCTAACAAGTTACATTACTCAGACTTCAGCTATTGTGAAGATCAATAAAACACTGATTCTTCCGCTTATTGAGAGGTCAGACAAATAATTACAAACAATATAATAAATGCTGTGATACAGCTGTGTCTTCTCTCCTATTAGGATAAGATTGTTTTTCCCCACTGGGAAATTTCTAAGAAAATATGATTGGAGTTAAGATGATGGTAGAAATATAGATTGAAATTAGATTGTAGTTTTTAATGCTTGCTGTAAAGATGTTGGAAGCTGCTATAGGCATTACTGACATCATGGAGGCATGGCCCCAGGCCTCCTCTCCTCATTCCGCAGGCACTGTCCCAGGATGAAGAGTTAGGCCTTGTAATTCTAACTTGTCTTTTCCTCTCCTCAGCTCAGTTGGCTGAAAAGGCATATTAAGGTGCTTATTGTTCTTGAGAGGAGCATGAGAAGGCACAAAGCCTTCTGCAGCTGTTCTCAGAGAATAATTCATAAAGTTAATCACTGACATTTGTTTAAGGACTTTTACAAAAGAGTGTTCCAAAATGAGCACATAGGCCACAGCTTGAGGCCATGGGAGGGATTGCTATCTGAAGCTTATTTGTGAGGAAAATGTTTATGGCAAAGGAGTTTACTGAATTTAGGGCTTAGAAATAATTAAAATAGCTAGAAGTTAAAGACTTAAGGAATGTTGTAAAGTTAGCATATTTTACTATAGCTTATAGAAGTTAGGAATTTTTAGAGACATTATAGCTAGATGCCTTTTTAAGAGATAGTGAACTCAGGATGTTAGTGGCAAACAGGGTTTAGGAAGATAAGTCGTAAACTGAGGAATGTAGCATGAGTTACAACGTAATCACAAATTAACTATAGGACACATTAGAGGAGGTAGATAATAGATGGTAAAGCTGATTCCAAGAAATTCCGTGAAATAGGAACTCTGTTTGAAGAGGAACAATGATTTATGAAGATAATAAATCTGGGTGAAGGGGAACTGAAAATGTCAAACCTCTGACCTAATATTTTTGTAAATGTATAAAAGAGAATCTTAAACTTAAAATAAATAGGCAGTCCAAGAAAACTGAGATACTGTCTCATTCGCCGACACTGTTCACCTCTTCAGCTTGAATCCCTGGCTGCTGGAGCTGGACTCCGGCATAAAATATCAAACATCAATTAAATTTTCTAAGAAGGCATATGTTGTAATCACATTCTACCATACAATGAGTCCTTTGGGGACAATCATGGATATTAAATATGCAAAGGGAGCAAGGAGGTGAGTTATAAATCTACTGCACAGGTCAAGGCAGTAGCCTTTCAGGATCTAAACAAAAACAATGGCAATACAAGGCTAAGAGAAATAAAGATTAAAAAAAAATACTTAGAGGTTCAGTAGAATCTAGAAGACTTTATTTTAAAAAGAAAAAAATAAATAAATGATGGCCTGGAGCTTTCTGTCTTACCTGTGAATTCATACCTGTGAATGGTAGTGGTATAAAATTTTCTTATGGTAGTGAATACTGCCATAAGAAAATACCTGAAGGGAAGATATGTTCAATTATGTACATATTATATCCAGAGACTTAAGCATACAGATGTTTAGAAGGAAGTTAAATATACACATTCCAGAATGGGTACCAAATTATTTTTTACATTTAATTCCATTCAGTTCATTTCAGTTCGGTCACACAGTCGTGTCCGATTCTTTGCGACCCAATGAATTGCAGAATATCAGGCCTCCCTGTCCATCACCAACTCCCGGAGTTCACTCAGACTCAAGTCCATTGAGTCAGTGATGCCATCCAGCCATCTCATCCTCTGTCGTCCCCTTCTCCTATTCCCAATCCCTCCCAGCATCAGGGTCTTTTCCACTGAGAATCCTTCACATGAGGTGGCCAAAGTATTGGACTTTCAGCTTTAGCATCAGTCCTTCCAATGAACACCCAGGACTGATCTCCTTCAGAATGGACAGGTTGGATCTCCTTGAAGTCCAAGGGACTCTCAAGAGTCTTCTCCAACACCACAGTTCAAAAGCATCAATTCTTCAGCACTCAGCTTTCTTCATAGTCCAATTCTCACATTCATACATGACCACTGGAAAAACCATAGCCTTGACTAGATGGACCTTAGTCGTCAAAGTAATGCCTCTGCTTTTTAATATGCTGTCTAGGTTGGTCATCATTTTCCGTGAAAGGAGTAAGCGTCTTTTAATTTCATGGCTGCAGTCACCATCTGCAGTGATTTTGGAGCCCACAAAAATAAAGTCTGACACTGTTTCCACTGTTTCCCCATCTATTTCCCATGAACTGATAGGACCAGATGCCATGATCTTCATTTTCTGAATGTTGAGCTTTAAGCCAACTTTTCACTCTCCTCTTTCACTTTCATCAAGAGGCTTTTTAGTTCCTCTTCATTTTCTGCCATAAGGGTGGTATCATCTGCATATCTGAGGTTATTGATATTTCTCCTGGCAATCTTGATTCCAGCTTGTGCTTCTTCCAGCCCAGTATTTTGCATGATATACTCTCCATAGAAGTTAAATAAGCAGGGTGACAATATACAGCCTTGACGTACACCTTTTCCTATTTGGAAACAGTCTGTTGTTCCATGTCCAGTTCTAACTGTTGCTTCCTGACCTTCATATAGGTTTCTCAAGAGGCAGATCAGGTGGTCTTTTATTCCCATCTCTTTCAGAATTCTCCAGAGTTTATTGTGATCTACACAGTCAAAGGCTTTGGCATAGTCAATAAAGCAAAAATAGATGTTTTTTTTGCAACTCTCTTGCTTTTTCGATGATCCAATGGATTTTGGCAATTTAATCTCTGGTTCCTCTGCCTTTTCTAAAGCCAACTTAAACATCTGGAAGTTCATGCTTCAGGTATTGCAGAAGCCTGGCCTGGAGAATTTTGAGCATTACTTTACTAGCGTGTGAGATAAGTGCAGCTGTGCAGTAGTTTGAGCCTTCTTTGGCATTGCCTTTCTTTGGGATTGGAGTGAAAACTGACGTTTTCCAGTCCTGTGGCCCCAGCTGAGTTTTCCAATTTGCTGGCATATGGAGTGCAGCACTTTCACAGCATCATCTTTCAGGATTCGAAATAGCTCAACTGGAATTCCATCACCTCCACTACTTTTATTTATAGTGATGCTTTCAAAGGCCCACTTGACTTCACATTCCAGCATGTCTGGCTCTAGATGAGTGATCACACCATCGTGATTATCTGGGTTGTGAAGATCTTTTATGTATTAACATGGGACAAACTAGAATATTTAATAGGTTTAAGAAGATGATAAGAGTCTCAACTCTATTTATTTTGGATTTATTAATTTGAAAATATCTATCCCATTGTACTATTCAATAGGCACTTAGGTATATACTAGCATTAAACTAGACTAGTGTTTTAATGTCAAATTGGCTATTTTGGTTAATATAACTCTAGTTAATAAGTTACTCCTTGCCAATTTCACTACTAAACTCCCACTTATACAGTGTTTTTGTGCTATTTTGTTTGGTTGTTGTTTGTTCTCTTCTGTACCATTTCCTTATGTTTGTTACTTACTTTGATATTTGAGATGCTCTTTCCATTTCGCATTCTATTCTCTATTGTGTTCTCTATTCTCTATTGTATTCTAACACATGAAATATTCTAAATGAGCTATGTGATCAAGTTTTCAGATACCACCTCGTTGTTCACACACATACACACTCACAAACTTAGTGTAATGGATAATGTTGAATTTTTTTAAATCAACACTTTCTACTAACTCCATGTGCTGAGTTGTTTACTACTATCTCCTGTCACTATTTTTTTTTTTCCTAATGAACGGAATCTCTTACATAGTCAACCTCTTGCTTTGTATTTACTCCATCCTCAACCCTCAACGTGTTACATGAAACAAGATGAAATGTGGGAGAAGTCATCAATATAAAGTATATTCTTTTTAAATTAAAATTGTAATTCACTGACTTGGAATCAGACCACAATTATAATTTATTTTAAGGTTAAATATAAATATGTTAATATAGTTGTATTAAAGTCATTCTCTGTTGCTGTTTAGTCTCTATGTCTTGTCCAATTCTTTTGTGACCCCCATGGACTGACTGAAGCCTGCCAGTCTCCTCTGTCCATAGGATTTTCCAGGCAAGAATACTAGACAGGGTTACCATTTCCTTCTCCAAGGTGTCTTCCTGACCCAGGGATTGACCCCTCATCTCCTCTATTGCAAGCAGACTCTTTACTACTGAGTCACCTAAGAAGTCCAAAATTCTTCTCTAGTAATTGTAACACTTTAGTTTCTTGAGATTTATTCCTCTCAGTTTTGTCCATTTATTAGCAATAAAATGGATGCTAACAATAAATTTATATTTTTCTAAAAAATATCTGCAATTGCTTTTATTATATCTATGTTAATTATTAACCATGTGTTTATTATTAATTATTTATTTCATATAGCAATTATATTAATATATGTAATCTTTATGACTGGTTGTTTTTGATGATTTCCTCACTCAGATTTCCTCCTGGATTCTTTTGTTGGCACAATCCAATAAGCAGGTAAAAGATGAAAGATTTTATTCATTGTGGATCAGCCTCTAAAAGTGTGGAGAAAGGTGGAAAATGTATCTGTACAGGCAAGCAGAATGTATTCAGTGCATTAATTGCTTATTTTAATAAAACAATTCTGAGTAACACAGGAAGTAGTTTATTCTCTAGGTCAAATTGTGCTCTGTGTAAAATCTGGCTCACTGCAGCTAGAGCTTCTGAATATATTGGTTCTGTATTATTGCCTCATTGCATTTGTGGTTTTTATCTTTTTGTTAAATAATAAATAGTTGCTCATTTTTTAATCTCAATAAGATGGAACATTAACAATTTTCTTTAATGAAAATAAATCTTAGACCACTGATTCAAGGATACAAGAAAACATTTTAAGAAATTTATTATAGCTCAATTTATGTTCTGAATTCAAACTCTGCTATATAAGCCTTGCAAAAAAACTGGGATATGCATAATCAATTTTGCTAACATATAGAGTGCATGGATAAATTTAATATTATACATATTTAGTATTCCAAGTTTATCCTAATGACTGAGTCCATGATGTTCTCTTTCTTCATTAACAAACAGCTTGTTACCTTTTAGTATCCTGACATTATAACAGAACCTCACATATTACAATTGGGTTTTGAATAAGAGATAAATAAATGCATATAAATTAATAAGACTTTTCATGAGATTAAAATTACTCAAGGGCTATTACTTCAATGAATAGAATTAATATAAATTTGCACTAGTTAAATAAATATTAGTTAGCTCTGTGGTTCTTAGCATCATCATACCTCATGATCTGCATTTAATTCATTGGCCAATAATTAGGTCAGAAGAAATAGCTATACTGGATACCATACATTTATGATATAAATATACACATATTTCACATGTTATATTTCAATTACAAAACTGTAATACCACACATATATGACCATTTTTTTGTTTAAATTTCTTGCTATCCTGTAATGATCTGAAGTTTTCCTATAAAAACACCTGACATAGAGTTTCTCTAGAAAAATAATTGGCCTGTATTTTTGCATGACAACTTCTTATAGACTTAATTGGTGGACTTCTCAGTTTGCTTTGCTCATTTACATTGCCTTCCTGACCACAAGAGCCACTGAAAAGGACTAAATTTTAAATGACTAAGAAATGAGCTGAAAGGTTTAAATAGAGCCTTATAAAATCACAGCATGTGTCCCAGTTTGAATATTATAAAGAGACTGGAAAAATCAAGTATGATAAAAAAGATTCAAGCAAATTAAACTTATGACAATTATTATGTACATGAAATCCTAATTTATTCACATACAATGGAGAATTCATAAATTTCAAACATTCTACTTGTTAACTCTTCTTGGAGAATGACTAAGGAATCTAAAGTTTGTGTGAGAAAAGGAGAAAAAAAAATTATTGTCAGTCACAAGCTAGACGATTCGTCTATCCATAAAGAAATACATAAAATATACATACACAATGGAATTATATATATATATACACAATTGAAATATATGTATACATATATATATACACAATTGAAAGGGATGAACAAGGGATATAGAGAACAATGTAGATGAATCTCAAAAATTATGCTGAGTGAAAGAAGAGAGGAAAAATAGTTCATGTTGTATGACCCTGTTATATAAAGTTCTATATGACCTGTTATATATGACCCTATATAAAGTACTAGAAAATGCAAACTTTTCTATAGTGAGAGAATTAGATTTTGCTGCTTGGGCATGAGATGGGTGGTGAGGGGACAAGTGTATCAGGTAGGAATGGTTACCAAAGAGCATGAGAAAACTTCTGAGGGTGATGGTATTTTCATTGCCTTTATTGTAATGATGGTTTCATGAGAATTAACATTTGTGAAAACTTTATTAAATGGCACACTTTAAATATTTGCAATTGTAGTATGTTAATTATATGTCATGTAGAATTAATTAACCAAGGTCACAAAACTAATGAGTGGAACTAAAGTTTGTGTGATACTCAAAGCACAATCTATCTTGAATCATATTTAATAACTGATTAATTAATGTCATTATCACTTTGATCTGTGTCATTTTTTTTATGTCCTTCTGTATCCTGAAGCCAGGTTTGCAATTGTTCAGCAAATAATTTTTTAATAAATTAAGTAACTGACTAGAAAGCTATTCATATTTTAAATATTTCCCTTTAAGGTATTACTCCACTATAGTAAATATTGTTGCCTCAACATTCTTATCTTACAAGGCAAAGTGAAAATTTGAAATCAGCTGATTTTTCTATCATTTCAGTCTTATGATTCTGGATGCTTTCATTCTCCCTGGTCATTTCATGGGCCTGCAATTAGTAATTTCCCGTCCTTGTTCAATGGACAAATATAGATTTACTTGACAGGTTGCTGACTGCTTCTGACAGGAAATCCACAGTGAAAAACACCTACATTTGTCTCTGAGCAAATATTACACATGATTGGATGTTTCCTTTAGATATAAAAGGAGAAAAGTGGTCCAGAAAATTTGATGCCAAAGAAATATAGGCATATTTGATGCACATTACCTTAGAAGTAATTACTTTATTGAAAAGTTTGCTTTCTTGATGTTTGCTCATTACTTTGTTATTTTACAAGTTGTTATCTGACCAACACATATTTATTGCTTTTCCAAAAAAGAGCAATCAACTCTGACAGCTTAAACATTTTTTCTTCTATTATGTGCCTGAAATTCGTCAAAATATGCATTGCTTCTCCCATATGGCAATGACCTCTATAAACTCAAAATAGCAATCTTCTTTTTAAATGACAACTGAGCTAGTCTAAAGTGAAGCACTTATACAAAATTTTGAACTCACAATAGGAACCCAAAGATGTGGGTTATAGAAATTTCTGTGACAGAATAATTAGTTTAAAAAATCAGATAATAGGTGTATATTTTGGGATAATTATGGTTTACCTCAAATATTTGGACTAACACATTATTTGCAGTCCTTCACCTGCAAAGAAGAGGATAAGTAAGTCTTGTAAAAAATATATTTGGCAAAATACAACTGTAGGATTGCTAGTGATAGAGAAAGTTTAGGAAATAAATCATTTAATGTTAAACTTATGTGTTATGTGGTAGACATGGAAAAAGAAAGTGAAACACTTTATTTATGATCATAATACCCTCTAGAGAAGATATGTGATAGGAATGGATAGTGGACAAAAACTGAATTTAAATTCTATATAGCTACTTTCATTGAAACCATAATGAAGTAATTATTGTATGGTTTGTTTTCCTCAGCAAGAAACAGGGATTAAAAACTGATCTTACCTATTTAACAGCATTGTTATAAACTCCAAACTCAAAGAATACGTGAAAATGCTTTAAGCATTATGTAAACACATGGCATCATTATTTCCTCTCTGACAGTAAGTGTACAGAAACACATTCCATGAGACAATATTTTTAATCACCTAAGTTTTGAAAAATAAATCTCTTTACAAATAATTTGCCTATTACTTTTTGAGTAGTATATTAAACCAGTATCGTTTGTCAGCCAGCTATGATATAATTTTGTTTATACCATTTTCCAATCATTTATAATTCATAGAAAAATTTGAAATATTTTCTGCATTCTTCTTTTTCATAACTGTCAATAACTCACTGCTTTCTGTGGTAAAATCTGAATAAAAAATTGCAAAACATGGAAAATACTCCTCTGACCATGGAATCCTCCAGGCAAGAATAGTGGAAAGGGTAGCTATTCCCTTCTCCACGGGATCTTCCTGACTCAGGTATTGAACCTAGGTCTCCTGAATTGCTGGAAGATTCTTTACCCCACTG
The DNA here is from genome assembly GCF_042477335.2 of Ovis canadensis. Taxonomy (NCBI): domain Eukaryota; kingdom Metazoa; phylum Chordata; class Mammalia; order Artiodactyla; family Bovidae; genus Ovis; species Ovis canadensis. The sequence continues at coordinate 17,334,688 of NC_091266.1, forward strand.
ATCCACCAGGGAAGGCTCTAGAAAGTGTACTTCCAGAGGTGATGGGGCAGTTGCATATTTGCCTTTCAGAAGGTAGAGACTCCAAGAGAGGGATTTGGACAATTGATCTTGATAAAAGTACACACAAACCAAAACAAAATAAAAATTTATCCAAGAGAACCTCCTGAAGTTGAGAGATGATAGAAGTCAGTAAGGAATAGTTGGTAGAAGACTGAAGAGGTAAGTTTTAAGCACTCAGATAGAGGAATTCAGGAACAGCTTAGGAATTGCAAGACTTTGAAAAACGCTGAGAAACATTCGGTGAAGTTCTTTAGATATGTAACATCATGAGAGACAAACAACACAGTTAAAGAAATCAAGTGGACTGTACCAGTCAAGGGAAACTTTTTTTGGAAGGATATATCTGATTAAGGGTTAATATCTTAAAAAAAAAAAAAAAGCTAATACAATTCAACAAAACCCAAGCAATCTGATTTTAAAAATGGGTAAAAGACTTGAGTAGACATATTTCAAAAGAAGACATACAGATGGCCAACAGGCACATGAAAAGATACTCAACATCACTTATCATCAATAAAATGCAAATAAAAACCACAGTGAGATATCAACTCACACCTGTCAGAATGGCCATTATCAAAATACAACAAATAGCAAGTGGCAAGAATACAGAAAAAAGGGAACTCTTGTGAACTGTTGGTGGGAATGTAAACTGATCCAGTCACTATGAAAAACATTATGAAAATTCCTCAAAGAAGTAAATGAAGAAATATGACATGATCCGGCAAGTCCATTCCTGGGTACATACTAATCTGAGGAAAACAAACACTAATTCAAAAAGATATATGCACCTTTATGTTCATTTCAGCCTTAAAAAGAAGGAAATTTTGCCATTTGCAGCAACATGGTTGGACATGGAAAGTATTATGCTAATTGAAATAAGTCAAAGAAATACTGTATGATTTCAATCATATGTGGAATCTAAGAAACAAAAGGAAAGGAAAAGAAAGTGAAGTTGCCCAATTGTGTTCGACTCTTTGCGACCACATGGATTGCAGTCTACCAGGCTCCTCCATCCATGGGATTTTCCAGGCAAGAGTACAGGAGTGGGTTGCTATTTCCTTCTCCAGGGGATCTTCCCAACCCAGGGATCAAACATGGGTCTCCTGAACTGTAGGTAGACACTTTACTGTCTGAGCCACCAGGGAAGTCCAAGAAACAAAACAAATGAGCAAACATAACTAAACAGAAATCGAGTAATAGATACAGAGATTATATAGGTTATTGATAGAGGAAGCAAGAGAAAAATAGGTGAGGGAGATTAAGAGGTATGAGCTTTCATTTATAAAAGAAATGAGTCAGTATAAAATATAAGAGTATAAGTTGGGAGTATAAGTCAATAATTATGTAATATTTTTTATGGTGACATATGGCAACTAAACTTATCATGAGGATCATTTTGAAATGTATGGAAATATCAAATCACTATGTTATGTACCAGGAAGCAACATAATGTTGTAAGTCAATTATACTTTAAAAAAAAGACACAAACAAACTCACAGAAAGAGTTCAAATTTGTGGGTATCAGAAGCAGGGGGTAGGGGAAGGGGAAATTGAAGGAAGAGAGTCAAAAAGCACAAATTTTCAGTTATAAGACAAATAAGTTTAAATACATGATAAATATAATTAGCATTGCTCTACATTATACATGAAAGTGGTTAAGAGGGTAAATCCTAATTGTTCTCATCATGAGGAAATTTTTTAAATATTTCTTTAATTTTATTTCTATATGAGCTGATGGATGTCCTCCAAACTTATTGTAGTTTAGATCTTTTCATGATGTATGTAAGTCAAATTATTACACTGTACACCTTAAACTTACACATTGCTATATGTCATTTAGGTCTTCAAAAAAACTGGAAGAAAAATAATTTTTTAATTTTTTTAAAAAAATTGTAAAAGTAAATTTAAAAAATAAAATGTTAAAATAGCCACATTTTAAGGGAGTTTTGGAGGGAAAAAGTACATGTGTATGTCTGGCTGAGTCTCTTTGCTGTTAATCAGCTACACTCCCAAGTAAAATAAAGTAAAAATAAAAATTAAAAAATAAATAAATAAAATAATAAAAAAGTTAAAAAATATACCAGCTACATTTTCTGTAAGAACATATACTTATGGAAATATTGATTGAAATATGAGTAAACAGATGGTTAGCATGATAGACAAAAATTGTTGGAAAGAATATGTCATTAATAGGCTAATATTAACTAATCCTTTGGGGGTTTTGTGCATTATCAGCTCCCTAAATTACATACTCATTAGCTATATATTTATAAACAATTTTCAAATTACTTCAACAATATTAATGCAAAATTAGATTAAAAACTCAAATGACAATAATATAATTCCAGATACATTTACAACAATTCAAACTGCCTTAAAGTTTTGGGGAGTTTGCAGTTTAGGGAATGGACTGGAAAGGATATTGTTAGATAGGTACTTAAAGGAAATTTGTATATTATGCAATCAGAGTTTACAAAGCTGTTTCTATTTAGAGGTAGTTATTGGAAAAGAACCTGATGTTGGGAAAGATTGAGCGTAGATGGTGAAGAGGGCAATAGAGGATGAAATGATTGGATGGCATCACTGATTCAACAGACATGAACTTGGGCATACTCCAGGAGATGTTGACGGACAGGGAAGCCTGGAGTGCTGCAGTCCATGGGATCACAAAGAGTCAGACATGATTTGGCAACTGAATAACAACAATATCAAGAATGCAGAAGTTTTAGCGAATTGTTTAAACTTTTGAAAGACCATCTTGTATCTAAGAAGAGTGAGATAATGTTAGGTTTTTACATAAAGAACATGTATTAAATTAAAGAGATGATGAAGAAGTCATTCAAGATATTAAAAGAGGCAATTGATATGATTTGCTACTTTTTAAAAGTTTATTTTTAATTGGAAGATATTTGCTTTACAATGTTGTGTTGGTTATGTGTGTTCTCACATTGGCAGGTGGATTCTTAACCGCTGAACAACCTGAGAAGCCACCCAGATGTGTTTTTAAAATTAAACTGAAACTAATGTAAAGAGTAAAATTAAAGATTATGTGAAAGTCAGTATCAATTCAAATAAGAAATGATGTTTCTAACCAAAATATTGACAGAAGAAATAGAATACAAGACCAGAATTATTTAGAAGATAGAAGTAATAAAGTTGGGTGTGTGTGCTTAGTTGTGTCCAACTCTTTGTAACCCTGTGGACTGTGATAGGTTGATTTACTTATTCTATGTTGGAAAAGTGAAGCAGAGATAATGATGAAGGTTTCAACATGATGAAGCTTGTGAAAAATCAGTTTGTGATAAGATGTTTGATATACATGACCTAATTCTTTGTATGAGGTAGATGCAAGAATCCTTATTTTACAGAAAAGAAACTGGTATTTAGAGGAGCTAAGCAAGCTTTCCAAATTTGTACAATAAATAGATTGTTGAGGACTTTTAATGTACCAGAACCTGGTGGTCCTGAGTCGACCGATAAAAATGTAAAGGAGAGAGAAACAGGCTGATATTCCTTGGTTTATGCAGACAGCCAATAAAGCTCCTGGCATGGGGCTTGCTCTGTTCATGGAGGCCTCAGGCGTCCTTTCGATGGGGTGAAGGCACAGAGAGCCTTCTCGAGAGGGTCTTAGAAGCCCAGTCAGGAAAGTGAACTCAGAGGACCTCTGTGCTCCAAAGAAATAGCCTGAGAGAGAGAGAGAAAGCATGACGTGGGGACCAAAGCTCTGATGGAGCAAAGGTGTTTTAATCAACATGGTGTGGGCATATATACTGTAGTTATTCTCAGCAAAGCTAAAGATTAAAATTCCAGACTTACAAAACATAGGCGATCCATATTAAAGAGAGAGAGAGAGTTGTAAAGAATCACTTTTACGATATGGTTCACAAGAAGGAAGAGGGTACTTATCACCATATTGTAAAACTAAGGAAGGAAATGCCTGGATCCCTCAGTCCCAGGAGAGGCTTGCCTCTCCTCTTAATTCCTGAATATTCAGGAATTAATAAGGAACAGAGGATTCCTGACAGATCCAAAGCAGCACACAGGAAGCCTCCTGTTAAATGCTTCCTGACAATAGATGATAAAGAAAGGATTAGAACCCAGTTCTTTGTGCCCCCTGGAGACTGTACTCTTATTAATTCTGTGTGTTCCCTGTTAACATGGGAGAGAGTAGAAGAAAATTTGGATTTGACACTTCTGAACTATACTTTCAAACTATACCTGGCCTTGTTGAAGGCATAAACAATACTTTATCCATTGGAAAACCAAACACATTATATTCCCACCAACACATATTTTTCTGCCATTTTAGTCTTTACACATAAAAGATAATGGTTTAAAGTACAACTTGAAGTGAGATGAGGCCAATGACTGAGTTTTAGCCAATGAAATGTTACCAATAGATATATGGTAAATCATTAGCATGTCTTTCCAGTGTATTAGTTTGCTAGGATTGTATAACAAAGCACCACATACCGGATGTCTTAAGCAACAAATTATCATCTACATGCCTAGATACATAGAGTATACATAGGTAGGTAGACAGGTGAATAGCATTTCATAAATAAGTAATAGTTTGAAAAATGAATACTAATTTTCTTGACTGACCTCAAACAAAAAGAACAGAATAAATTTAAAAAATTTTAAAGTACAACTTGAAGTGAGGTGAGGCCATTGAGTCACATTTAATACTTATGCAAACATGTATTTATGTTATGTATGCCTGCAATGCAGGAGATACAGTTTCAATCTTTGTGTCAGGAAGATCCCCTGGAAAAGGAAATGACAACCCACTCTAGTGTTCTTGCCTGCAGAATCTCACAGTCAGAGGAGCCTAGATGACTATAGTCCATCGGTTGCAAAAGAGTCAGACACAACTTAACAACTAAGCAACAACAACAGTGTAAAGATAATCAGTAATTCTAATAATAGTTGCCAAAATACTTACTTAAGACATAATATTCTACATAAAATAACTTGTAATGGGATTTGAGCTTGATTTTGCATTTTAGGCCCATAGCTTGTGACCTTATGAGATAACTAACTAAGCATCCCTGGTCTTGAGCTTTAATAAAAATAGAAGCTAGGATAAGATCTTTCTAGTCTTATTCTAGGAACCATTCCTATATAGTTATATTGACTAGAATTAAATGAAGAGCTCACAATGTCAACAGTCCCAATCTCTAGGGTTTTGTGAGCTTTTATGAGCACAGTTCAAAGATACAAGATATTAATTTAATGAAAAACAATAATTACACTTGTTGGCTACAGATTAAGCTTCCTTATAATTAACCTTTCAATTTCCTTCCCATCACTCCCTTCTTAAGGACCATAAACATAAGAGCTACTGCTCTCTTTTTTCAACCAAAGAGAGAGCTTTATAAATAACTACAAAAAATAAATTTGAGATAACTACATTAGCATTGCTTAAGGATCAGAAGCTCTCCAGGTTGCTAAATATAATAACCACTTAAAAGAGAATGAAAAATGTCAAAATCATTTTTGAATCTGTAGTTTTTTTTGTTTGTTTGTTTTGTTCTTAGAAAAATTATGTGTGAAGATGCTTAAGAAATTCTTAGGAGTTACAATTCTTTAGTTATTAGTCTCTAAATAAACTGTAAAAGAAACAATGACAAGTGGATGATTTAGGCATAGTTTTGCATTTTGCTCATCAAAAAAATTGATAAATAGCATAGAATATAAAATAGCATATTAAATTATCTTATCTTTAAAGATAAGCAATTATATCTAGTTGAAATGCTATTTTTTTAAAAAAATACAATTGATTCTAACTTTTGAGATTATTTTCCATAAATTTGAATATTCAGTATTCAAAACAGGCACGATCATACATTATTGTCTAAGCTGCTGTAAGGTGTCTGGCCTATGATCTAGAGATGATAATCACTAGATATAATTATAAAAAATAATTTAACGTGGGTATTTTTACAGGTGTTCTTTGGAAGGAATGATGCTAAAGCTGAAACTCCAATACTTTGTCCACCTCATTCAAAGAGTTGACTCACTGGAAAAGACTCTGATGCTGGGAGGGATTAGGGGCAGGAGGATAAGGGGACGATGGAGGATGAGATGGCTGGATGGCATCACTAACTCGATGGACATGAGTTTGAGTGAACTCCGGGAGTTGATGATGGACAGGGAGGCCTGGTATGCTGCAATTCGTGGGGTCGCAAAGAGTCGGACATGACTGAGAGACTGAACTGAACTGAAATGAATCTTAAATGGCAAATTTGGTCTTGGAGTAGAGAAAAAAGCAGGGCAAAGGTTAATAGAGATTTGCCAAGAGAACACACTCATCATAGCAAACACCATTTTCCAACAACACAAAAGAGGACTCTACACATGGACATCACCAGATGGTTAACACTGAAATCAGATTGACTATATTCTTTGCAAGCAAAGATGGAGAAACGCTATACAATCAGAAAAATAAGACTGGGAGCTGACTCAGAACATGAACTCTTTATTCTCAAATTCAGACTGAAATTGCAGAAACTAGGGAAAACCACTAGACCACTCAGGTATGAACTAAATCAAATCCCTTATGATTATACAGTGGAAGTGACAAATAGATTTAAGGGATTAGATCTGATAGACACAGTGCCTGATGAACTATGGACAGAGGTTGATGACATTGTATAGGAACAGGGATCAAGACCATCCCCAAGAAAAATAAGAAAAATAAATGCAAAAAAGCAAAATAGCTGTGAAAAGAAGAGAAGCAAAAAGCAAAGGAGAAAAGCAGAGATATACCCATTTGAATGCAGAGTTCCAAAGAACAGCAAGGAGAGAAAAGAAAGCCTAACTCAGTGATCACTGCAAAGAAATAGAGGAAAACAATAGAATGGGAAAGATTAGAGATCTCTTCAAGAAAATTAGAGATACCAAGGGAACATTTCATGCAACTGCTGCTACTGCTAAGTCACTTCAGTCATGTCTGACTCTGTGTGACCCCATAGACCGCAGCCCACCAGGCTCCCCCGTCCCTGGGATTCTCCAGGCAAGAACACTGAAGTGGGTTGCCATTTCCTTCTCCAATGCATGAAAGTGAAAAGTGAAATTGAAGTTGCTCAGTCATGTCCGACTCTTAGCGACCCCATGGACTGCAGCCTACCAGGCTTCTCTGCCCATGTAATTTTCCAGGAAAGATTATTGGAGTGGGGTGCCATTGCCTTCACTGAGATTGCATGCAAAGATGGCTCAATAAAGGACAGAAATGGTATGGACCTAATAGAAGCAGAAGATATTAAGAAGAGGTGGCAAGAATACACAGAAGAACTGTACAAAAAAAGATCTTCATGACCCAGATAATCATGATGGTGTGATCACTCACCTAGAGCCAGATATCCTGGAATGTGAAGTCAAATGGGCCTTAGAAAGCATCACTATGAACAAAGCTAGTGAAGGGGGTGGAATTCCAGTTGAGCTATTTCTAATCCTAAAAGTTGATGATATGAAAATGCTGCACTCAACATGCCAGCAAATCTGGAAAACTCAGCAGTAGCCACAAGACTGAAAAGTTCAATTTTCATTCTAATACCAAAGTAGGGCAGTGCGAAAGAATGCTCAAACTACTGCACAATGCACCCATCTCATATGCTTGTAAAGTAATGCTCAAAAATCTTCAAGCCAGGTTTCAGCAATATGTGAACTGTGAAATTCCAGATGTTCAAGCTGGTTTTAGAAAAGGCAGAGGAACCAGAGATCAAATTGCCAAAATCTGCTGGGTCATCAAAAAAGAAATCGAGTTCCAGAAAAACATCTATTTATTCCTTATTGACTATGCCAAAGCCTTTGACTGTGTGGATCACAATAAACTGTGGAAAATTCTTCAAGAGATGGGAATACCAGACCACCTGACCTGCCTCTTGAGAAACCTATATGCAGGTCAGGAAGCAACACTTAGAACTGGAACTGGAACAACAGACTGGTTCCAAATAGGAAATGGGGTATGTCAAGGCTGTATATTGTCACCCTGCTTATTTAACTTATATGAAGAGTACATCATGAGAAACACTGCGCTGGAAGAAGCACAAACTGGAGTCAAGCTTGCTGGGAGAAATATCAATAAACTCAGATATGCAGATGACACCACCATTATGGCAGAAAGTGAAGAGGAGCTAAAAAGCCTCTTGATGAAAGTGAAAGAGGAGAGAGAGTGAAAAAGTTGGCTTAAAGCTCAACATTCAGAAAATGAAGATCATGGCATCCGGTCCCATCACTACATGGGAAATAGATGGGGAAACAGTGGAAACATTGGCAGACTTTTTTGGGGGACTCCAAAATCACTGCAGATGATGATTGCAGAGGAAGAGATGTTTAGATGGCATCACCGACAGAAAGGACATGAGTTTGCGTGGACTCCGGGAGTTGGTGATGGACAGGGAGGCCTGGCATGCTGTGGTCCATGGTGTCTCATAGAGTCAGACACGACTGATCGACTGAACTGAACTGAATTGAATCTTAAATGGAATCATAAATTAACTCTTAATATGACAGTTTTAAATGATATAATTTTACTGGGCATACTATAGAAATAATTGTAGAGCCACATGCAGATATAAGAAATAATATAGAGAAAGCCTGTACACTCTTCCTTTTTTTTCTCAATATCAGTAGTTTTAAAATGATAGCACAATGGATGAGATTCATTCAATCCAGTAAAGTAATTTGAATTTCCCATTTTACTTGTACTTATTTATATGTGTGGCTTTACTTTAATAAATTTGTATTATATATTTTAGGTTCATATTCAGTTCAATTCAGTTCAGTGCCTCAGTCATGTCCAACTCTTTGCAATCACATGAACCAGAGCATGCCAGACTTCCCTGTCCATTACCAACTCCCAGAGTCCACCCAAACCAATGTCCATCGAGTTGGTGAGGTCATCCAACCATCTCATTCTCTGTTGTCCCCTTCTCCTCCCGCCCTCAATCTTTCCCAACATCAGGGTCTTTTCGAATGAGTCAGCTCTTCTTATGAAGTGGCCAAAGTATTGGAGTTTCAGCTTCAAAATCAGTCCCTCCAATGAACACCCAGGACTGATCTCCTTTAGGATGGACTGGTTGGATCTCCTTGCGGTCCAAGGGACTCTCAAAAGTCTTCTCCAACACCACAGTTCAAAAGCATCAATTCTTTGGTCCTCAGCTTTTTTGTAGTCCAACTCTCACATCCATACATGACCCCTGGAAAAACCATAGGTTCATATTACCACCATTAAATACAGAATCAACGAAACAGGACAATTCCTTAACCACATGTATTCCTCAGGTTGACCTTCAAAACACCACCCCTGCCCCTCCACTCCATTACCACTTCATTCCACCCTTATCATTAATCTGATTTTCATTTCTAAAATTTTATCTAAATAGTATAATTTTCCTCAGGAATCATTTTTATTTTTTAGTTTTTATTGAAGTCCAGTTGGTTTACAGTATTATGTTACTTTTAGATGTATAGCCCAGTGATTTGATTTTATATACATAAATTTATACATAGTCATATATATAAGTTTTGAGTTTCCCAGATGGTGCTAGTGGTAAAGAACCTGCCTGCCAATACAAAAGACATAAGAGAAGCAGATTCTATCCCTGCTTCATGAAGGTCCCCTGGCGAAGGCATGGTAAGCCACTCCAGTATTCTTGCCTGGTGAATCCCATGGACGGAGGAGCCTGGTGGGCTACAGTCCATAGCATCGCAAAGAGTCAGACATGACTGATGTGACTTAGCATGCATGAATATATGTTATATGTGTGTGTGTATATATATATGTATTCCATTTCAGATTGTTTTCTCTTACAGGTTATTACAAAATATTGATGGCAGTTCCCTGTGCTATACAATAGGTCTTAGTTGGTTATTTATTTTATATATAGAATGTGTATATTTAATTCCAAACTCCTAGTTTATCCCTCACCCACACCTCCCTTTCTCCTTTAGGGATTATAAATTTGTTTTCTATGTCTGTGAATCTCTTTCTGTTTTGAAAATAAATTCATTTGTATCATTTTTTAGATTCCACAAAAAAGCAGTATCTTAGGATATTTGTCTTTGGCTTACTTCATTTAGTATGATAACCTCTAAATCCATCTATGTTGCCACAAATTGGCTTCACTATTATAGCTATGATATAAAGTGAATAAAATAATCATGCCTATCTTTAGGGTCATTATTCCCCACCCTCATGAAAACATTTTTAAAAACCATAGTAAATCATAATTGTGACTTTGACCATTATAACCCATTTCATATCAATTCCTGGTCCTTTCAGTTCAGTTCAGTTGCTCAGTCGTGTCCGACTCTTTGCAACCCCATGAATCCCAGCACGCCAGGCCTCCCTGTCCATCACCAACTCCTGGAGTTCACTCAGACTCACGTCCGTCGAGTCAGTGATGCCATCTAGCCATCTCATCCTCTGTCGTCCCCTTCTCCTCCTGCCCCCAATCCCTCCCAGCATCAGAGTCTTTTCCAATGAGTCAACTTTTCACATGAGGTGGCCAAAGTATTGGAGTTTCAGCTTTAGCATCATTCCTTCCAAAGAAAACCCAGGGCTGATCTCCTTTAGAATAGACCAATTGGATCTCCTTGCAGTCCAAGGGACTCTCAAGAGTCTTCTCCAACACCACAGTTCAAACACATAATTTCTTCAGCACTCAATTTTCTTCACAGTCCAACTCTCACATCTATCCATGACCACAGGAAAAACCTTAGCCTTGACTAGGCGGACCTTACTTGGCAAAGTAATGTCTCCGCTTTTGAATATGCTGTCTAGGCTGGTCATAATTTTCTTTCCAAAGATTGTCTTTTAATTTCATGGCTGCAATCACCATCTGCAGTGATTTTGGAGCCCCAAAAAATAAAGTCAGGCACTGTTTCCACTATTTCCCTATCTATTTCCCATGAAGTGATGGGACCAGATGCCATGATCTTTGTTTTCTGAATGCTGAGCTTTAAGCCAACTTTTTCACTCTCCTCTTTCACTTTCATCAAGAGGCTCTTTAGTTCCTCTTCACTTTGTGCCATAACGGTGGTGTCATCTGCATATCTGAGGTTATTGATATTTCTCCCGGCAATCTTGATTCCAGCTTGTGCTTCTTCCAGCCCAACATTTCTCATGATGTACTCTGAATAGAAGTTAAATAAGCAGGGTGACAATATAGAGCCTTGACATACTCCTTTTTCCTATTTGGAACCAGTCTATTGTTCCATGTCTGGTTCTAAGTGTTGCTTCCTGACCTGCATATAGGTTTCTCAAGAGGCAGGTCAGTATTATCTTAGGACAAATGAACTTTTGGAGTTTAAAGGCTACTTTTTTGTTCCAGTTGAAATGAGAAAATATCAATCGATTTATATTTAAAATTAAGTAGATTGCAATTGAATTTTGGTTAACTGCTTTATTGATAAAAGCTAATTACATATGCTGTTAGATATACTAGCATATTCTAACTCTATCCTTTGTTTCTTTTAATTCTTTTATTAGACAGAAATGACATTGGTAAGCTGAAATAAGAAACCTCGGCAAAAATTTCAGTGGCTTCATACAAGTTTGTTTCTTTCTTTCTTTTTTTTTTTTTTCTTTCTTACTACATTTTGGAGAAGGCAATGGCAACCCACTCCAGTACTCTTGCCTGGAAAATCCCATGGATGGAGGAACCTGGTAGGCTGAAGTCCATGGTGTCACAAAGAGTTGGACACGACTGAAGAGACTTTGCAGCAGCAGCAGCAGCAACACTACATTTGCAACATGAGTCAGCAAGGGGCTCTGCTCATTTCTAGTTTAATAGGAAAAAAATAAGTCAATGTCACCAAAGCAAGAGCAGATGCCCATGATTGTTCCATGCAGGGGTTCACTGCTGAGTGCAATCTGGGTGCTCTGAGACTAATGAAAGGGTCAAATCAATCGTGTGAAATGATTAGTGCAGTTGAATTTGGACTAAAAGTTGAATTAAGTCAGAGGAGGAGGATTGATATTGGGCAGTCAGAATAAGACAGGACTTATTGGACTACCTGGCTGATGAGGGACGAGAAGACCTACAGGAATCCTGAGCATCTGGGACAGTGGAACAACTAAGGTGTAATCATCTGGGTGGTGTTGACAGAAGGAAAATAGAAGAACAAGCCACACTAACTCTGACAAATACAAATTGTGCAATTCCCAAAGTGCAGATTATGCAATTGAAGATTTGTTGTTCAAATGGTGTATTTGAAAGGGGTGCTTAGTAGTCAACTAGTACATAATACTCTGTGTGGGATGTTTTGGCTTTTCAGGATATAGTCATTATGGCAAAGGATGTTTTTCTGTTTGTTTTGGTTTTGCATGAGTTTCTTTTTGTTTTTGATGAGTTTCTGACTGGAGCTCATCAAATTTGACTCAAGCAGAACCATAGCCTTAAGGTGAATAAGGAACTTCTTTGGGAGGTGAATAGGAGTTGAATTTTTCAAATTACTGGGGATGTGCTCATGGTAATGCCATTTGTTTGGATCTAAAACACTAGATAAAATTGAGAGACTTAGTAAGGCGAAGTGGGGTTGAAGGCATAAATTTATCTTATAGAAGGGGCATTTTGTTAATATCTGAATTGACACACCTGAGAGACATCTCTGACAGACTGGGTCAAAACAATTACTTCAGTTAAGGTGAGACATTACAGTCTCTCTTTTCAAATTGTAAGGTTTTTTTTTTTTTTCTTTTCTCTCTCTCTCTCTCTGGTTTGTCTTATGACATATGAAAGTGAATAAAGAACTTTGTATTATATAAATATTATATAACATTATATAAGAACACTGAGTGTGAAAGTGGTGGTTTACTGTTGTTTTTCCAATTGTCTGTGCTTAAATTTGTGTAAATAGTAATTTTTTCAAACCATGTGATAATCAATTGGAAACAGAAGACAGGATAGCAGAACCATTGGAGAACATTCACTTTCTCTTGAGAGCATAGAACACAACTTTCACTTTACAGTAGTGATGGAAACAACACCAGTATTGCTCTTTTGCAACTTATAAAATGGAGGCTTTAATTCTTAAGAAATATTTTAAATATCCTATTATTTAAGTGTCCTGTTTCTCAAAAACTGGGCATTTCCTTAGTTACATTAAACTATTTGAAAAGTTCTACCAGTAATGTTTTAACAGATAGTTAAATCTATTTTATTTTCAAATATGGAGCACAAATCATTTTCATGTTATTTAAACATTTAATAAATGCCAAAAACCTCCACATCTATGACTAATATATTTTTTAGGAAGGCCAGTGTTACGTGAAATAACTTGCATCTGTGCTGTAAATTGGGACCATTTCTTCTTTAACTCTATGAAGACTGGAGACACATGATTCCATGACCCAGAGACCTCACTGCAGGCTCATTTACTGCCTCCATCCAGACAAATGATTCAATCAATCTTTTAAGAAGCTGTAGAGAATGGTTCCAAAATTGTGGTCCTTCATGCATGAAAAACCTGAGTATTTTCAGCATCATGTATTTCAGTTTTTCAGAGAATATGAATGTGATGGTAAAGAAAAATTGTAAAACTGCAGTAAAATGAAGTTATTTCCAATAATTTTAAATCTATGTTGTAGGGACTTTATACTTTTTTCATTGTTATGACTAGTATTATCTCACCACTTAGAACAGAAATTGAAATATGAGAAAAAGAATATAGGGAGAATAAGAAGGTAATGGATGTGAAGGAGATGGGCACAGCTGTTGAATTGGGATTTGTCTAGAGTTCCATTATATGTGATGCTTTTTGTTGTAACTGAAAGTTAGGTTCAGCTGCTCTCTATTCAAAAGCTGTTATAGAGGCAAAGTTGGTGGAAAGAAATGTTTGCCTTACTTTAGATGCCAACAACACGGCAAGGGATAGGGGTTAGCCAGCAGGGTGGACTCCTGTTCAAAGGCCAGCTCCTTCTCCCCAGATAATCAGTGGGCAAAATCTTTTATGGATGGAGAGGGGGAGCTACATTTGAAAACAGCACAGTCAACTCTGACAGTCATCTTGAAATTGGTCATGTGGTGGTCTGATCAGCATCATCTTGATTGTTTTAAATTCAGTTAATCTTTAGTTCCAGAATCAGTTTGTTTCCATTTCCTTGAGGTCAGTTCTCAGAATTGTGAAACCTTATGTCATGGCTACAGTCTGGTCATCTTGTAGTTAACTTAATCCATGTGGTAAGAGTTTCAGTATCTACAAAGCTCACAGGACATAGCTTAGGATGTTATCTGTGCCTCTGAAGAGGAACTAAAAGGGCCTTGACTATGCTTAATGACTAAATACTATTATTTAGAATTGTTGACTGTTTTTCTTTGATTCTACATTTTCTCATGTTTCCAATTAAACTTACTCAGCTAAAGTTTGTCCACAGATAAAAGTCAGGCAGAGGACTGGGTGTGGGGAGAAGAACCATTTTATCTGGCTATCATCTATACATTTTGAAGAATAACTTCATGACACCTCTTCCAGGAAGCCTTTTATGAACTTCAAGACTGGGTTAGGGTGGTGATTATATAAAACCATAAGTATTTTGTATTTCCCCATACTGCACAGCTCTTCACACTCAATGGTATGTTATGATTTCTTGCTTTACAGATACGTATTTCCTTAGATAGGAATTGTGTCTGACTCACTAGTGCTAACTTCATTGTAGTTGAACAATAATTAATCAATGAAAGAATGATTATTATTCAACATGAAAAACTGATTCAACTATATGTACTGAACTGCAGTATATTTGGCTTTAATGTGTGTGTGTTTACAATTTTTAAAATTTATTTTTTAATTGGAGTGTAATCACTTTACAATGTTGTGTTAGTACAACGACATGAATTACCTATGTGTATACATATATCCCCTCTGTCTTGAGCCTCCCTCCTACCCCACGCCCATCCCACTGCTTCACGTCACCACTGAGTGCAAGCTGAACTCCTTGTGCCATATAGCAGTTTCCCACTAGCTCTTTTACATAGGGTAGTGTGTATATGTGAATGCTACTCTCTTAATTCAGCCCAGTCTCTTCAACCTCCACTCCAGTCCACAAAACCATTCTCTATGTCTATGTCTGCATCTCTATCACCGCCCTGCAGATAGGTTCATAAGTACAATTGTTCTAGATTCATTATATATGCATTAATATACAATATTTTGTTCTTTCTGTCTTCATTCGCTATGAGTGACTCTATGTTCATCCACATCACTACAAATGATGCAGTTTCATTCCTTTTTACAGATTTGCAATATTTCATTGTCTATGCACCACATCTTCTATATCCATTCATCTGTTAATGGATATTTAAGTGCCTTCCATGTACTGGCTATTGTAAATAGTGCTGCAGTAAACATTGGGATATATATGCTTTTTCCAGTTATGGTTTTCTCAGGGTATATGCCCAGGAATTCTATCACTGGTTAATAGTTCTAGTGCAAGTTTTTAAGGAGCCTCCATCCTGTTCTCCATAATAACTATATCAATGTATATTCCCACAAGCAGTGCAAGAGGGTTCCCTTTTCTCCACACCCTCTCCAGCATTTATTTGTAGATTCTTTGATCAGTATTTGAGTTCTAATTCTTAGATCTAATTCTTAGAAGTTGAATTAGGTATAACTGCTACTATAACAAAGAGAACAAATAGAAGTTACTGGTAAAAAACAAATACAGTCCTACCTCAGTACACCAAAATCTGTGGATGCTCAAGTCTCACAGTTGGTCCTCAGTATCATGGATCTTCATCCAGATATTCAATCAAAAGCATATTGTAAGGAGGCACAACCTGTGGATAGCCAGGGCCACTATACATTATTTTCTTTCACTTACGGTCTTCCTAGAATGGTACAGGAAATTATCTTCCACTAAGTCATCAAGGGATCAGGTTTCTTTCAAGTCAGTGCACTATTCTAGAGTATGATCTGTTTTTTGGTTCAACTGATACATGCGTGGGATAGGATATGGTTGGGGAGAGATGAATGCAGGGAAGCACTTGTGCAATGCTTTAAAGCCAAGGCCTGGTTACATTTAACACTTAGAAGCAAGGGGAATTGAAAAATGTAGCTGGTCGCCAACTTCTTGGTTTTCAAGAAGGAGAGGATGAATTTTAGATAACTTAAAAACTATACCAGGTTTTAGAAAAGACCCTGATACTGGGAAAGATCAAAAGCAGGAGGAGAAGGGAATGACAGAGGATGAGATGGTTGGATGGAATCACCGACTTGATGGACATGAGTTTGAGCAAGCTCTGGGAGTTCTTAAGGACAGGGAAGCTTGGGGTGCTGCAGTCCATGGAGTTACAAAGAGTCAGACATGACTGAACTGAACTGATACTAGTTTTGACTTTTAATAATTAGAAGTGAAATGGTCATATGGCTTAAATATGCAATTTGAATCATCATTGTAGTTTTTATTTAACATAGCTATCATTAAATTTAAAAATATATAATTCATGGTTAAATATTTTTATAACACACCCATATAATAGAATGCTAAGTAGTTTTTTTAAATTCTTTTTAAAATAAATAGTTAATGTAATGGAAATCAGTATAGCATATGTAGCTATTTTAAAGTAGCAAGATATGGGGAAAAAGTTATACACTAAAACAACTAATTTTATAAAATATTGTTTGGATAAGTAAAGCAAATAAATTAGAAAAAAATTCAAAATGCTAGTGTCATCTTTTTTTGAGGCTTAAACAATTTTATTTTGCATATACTTATTAAACTTACCTGAATATTTTTAAAATATTTTATTAGTCGTTAAGACATGGCAATGATTATAGCCCTACAGCAGCAGAGATTTTATTTTTATGAGTAAGAAACTTTTTATGACTATGTCAAGAAATAACATTTCATGTAAAGATGGGCTTGATAAAGGACAGAAATGGTATGGACCTAACAGAAGCAGAAGGTATTAAGAGGTGGCAAGAATATACAGGAGAACTGCACAAAAAAGATCTTCATGTCCCGGATAATCACAATGGTGTGATCACTCATCTAGAGCCAGACATCCTGGAATGTGAAGTCAAGTGGGCCTTAGAAAGCATCACTACGAACAAAGCTAGTGATGGAATTCCAGTGGAGCTATTTCAAATCCTGAAAGATGATGCTGTGAAAGTGCTGCACTCAATATGCCAGAAAATTTGGGAAACTCAGCAGTGGCCACAGGACTGGAAAAGGTCAGTTTTTATTCCATCCCAAAGAAAGGCAATGCCAAAGAATGCTCAAACTACTGCAGAATTGCACTCATCTCACATGCTAGTAAATTAATGCTCAAAATTATCTAAGTCAGGCTTCAGCAATACATGAACTGTGAACTTCCAAATGTTCAAGCTGGTTTTAGAAACCGCAGAGGAATCAGAGATCAAATTGCTAACATCCACTGGATCATGGAAAAAGCAAGAGAGTTCCAGAAAAGCATCAATTTATGCTTTATTGACTATGTCAACGCCTTTGACTGTGTGGATCACAACAAACTGTGGAAAATTCTGAGAGAGATGGGAATACCAGACCACCTGACTTGCCTCTTGAGAAATCTGTATGCAGGTCAGGAAGCAACAGTTAGAACTGGACATGGAACAACAGACTGGTTCCCAATAGGAAAAGGAGTGCATCAAGGCTGTATATTGTCACCCTGCTTATTTAACTTCTATGCAGAGTACATCATGAGAAATGCTAGACTGGAAGAAATACAAGCTGGAATCAAGATTGCCGGGAGAAATATCAATAACCTCAGATATGCAGATGACACCATCCTTATGGCAGAAACTGAAGAGGAACTAAAAAGCCTCTGGATGAAAGTGAAAGGGTAGAGTGAAAAAGTTGGCTTAAAGCTCAACATTCAGAAAATGAAGATCATGGCATCTGGTCCCATCACTTCATGGGAAATAGATGGGGAAACAGTGGAAACAGTGTCAGACTTTATTTTTGGGGGCTCCAGAATCATTGCAGATGGTGACTGCAGCCATGAAATTAAAAGACGCTTACTCCTTGGAAGAAAAGTTATGACAAACCTAGATAGTATATTCAAAAGCAGAGACATTACTTTGCTGACAAAGGTCCGTCTAGTCAAGGCTATGATTTTTCCAGTGGTCATGTATGGATGTGAGAGTTGGACGGTGAAGATGACTGAGCACCGAATAATTGATGCTTTTGAACTGTGGTGTTGGAGAAGACTCTTGAGAGTCCCTTGAACTGCAAGGAGATCCAACCAGTCCATTCTGAAGGAGATCAGCCCTGGGATTTCTTTGGAAGGAATGATGCTAAAGCTGAAACTCTAGTTCTTTGGCCACCTCATGGGACGCATTGCCTCATTGGAAAAGACTCTGATGCTGGGAGGGATTGGGGGCAGGAGGAGAAGGGGACGACAGAGGATGAGATAGCTCGATAGCATCACCGACTCAATGGACGTGACTCTGAGTGAACTCTGGGAGTTGGTGATAGACAGGGAGACCTGTCATGCGGCGATTCATGAGGTCGTCAAGAGTTGGATACGACTGAGCTACTGAACTGAACTGAGCCTTGTTTTCATCTACTTGTCAGATCTAGTATGTTGGATGCAGCAGTAAGTGTGGAAACAGATCTCATTTTGAACCTTGACTCTGTTACTTGATCGCTATATATTTTCTTGAAAAAAAAAAAAAATCCTTAACCTCACTGATGGCCAATTTCCACATCAGATCAATTTAGTGGGGCTAAAAGTTTGTACCCTATGGAGTTCTTAAGAGCACTAAGTAAGATAATAGGTATGAAAGAATTTTATAAATGGTTAATCATTATGTTAGATACTGATACTAATACTAATAGAAATTAAACTGAAGCAAGTGTTTAAATGGCAATGGACTCTGAATTTGACTCATTCATATTGGCTTACATGCCCTGATTAACTATAATAAGGCAATAAATAAAATTATTCTGCTAAATTCAAATAACTACAAGATAACTTGCTCAGGCTGATGGTGAGACCTTTTCAACCTCTTCTAGTAACATTGCTGTGTCCAACTTCAAACAAATGGCTAATGGTCCTAAAGTTCACTTTTCATATAAAGATTAACATTATTCTGAAAAGATTTTCTATATAAGTTTATATTTTAATTTAAACATGCCATTTATTAGTATTATTAATAAACAAATATTTATTTTTAGTTATAATTGCATTTTTCTGAAATTTGTCAACATAAGATAAATTAGTAAAAGATATGCATGAGTGTTCTGTACTACATCTGAAACTTTTCAGTAAATCTAAAATTATTTCAAAATAAAAGCTTTAAAAAGTCCTCACATGCATTATATCAATGTTTTTAAAGCATAACTATTTCTGGTGACACAATAAACCATTGATAAATATGAGATCTGAAAGATCTGGGGAAAACCAAATACCTCCTTTTCCATTGCTTATCTTTTCTTCCATTTTTTTAACCTTGTCAATAAAGTGGGTTTTTAAATTATGTTTTTATTTTACTTTGCAATACTGTATATGGTTTTAAGGTAAACAAAAAAATTTATAAATAACATGAAAACAAAGTAAAGTGGCATAAGTCATTTTGCCCTCTTGGAAAATTCTTAACAACATCACATTTGTAATTAAAATATAATTCACATGTAATGAATTGTACAGAAAATATGACATCTGACAAGATTTACAAATGCATAGATCCATGTAACCCATATCTTATAAAGTACAGATTATTTTCATTTTCATTATTTCAGAAAGTTCCTGTGCCACCTTCTAGTCTGTATATTCATTTGTAGTCACTGTGATTTTTCTCATTATAATAGATGATTTTACTTGATAAAAATGAAATCATACAATATGCACTTTTTGTATCTAGCTTCTTCTGCTTAACCATGTTTTGGTAATTCATCAATTTAGTTTTATAAACTTGCTTATTCACTGTTATCTTTAGTAGAATGTTCCATAGTTATTTGCCTTTTTTTTTCCTATTTATATTTCCATGTTTTCTAAGCTTTCTCCATTGAATATATATTTATTTGAGTAATAAGCAAAATGCAATGAACATTAACATGTAAGAATTTTGTAATAACTCAGAAAAAGATAAGTTTATCCATACTTTATTTCAGCTGTTCATCCTGATATAAATAGTGATCTAGTTGATCAATAGCCAGGTAGACTAGTGATCTCTCAAAGAAAATAACCCAGAAAACTTGGCATGTAGAAAGGAATGGTAATTGTGACTTATGGTCCTCTTTCAAAGATATAAAAGCTGTTCTAACAGTAGAGCAAATGCATATTATAACATTTTTGCATAAAATCGTATCACAAAGCTCATGAAAGCACATAAATGTCTTACTTCCCAAAATCACTGAAGCAAAATGTCTGAAATGAGTGCAGCATTTAAAAGATAAGCCCACTTTTCTTATCTAAATGGTTCAATAGATTAAAAAAAAAAAAAGGCTCAGCGATTCATTATTTATCTGCCCTGAGTTTGATTCCAGATTACTACTGGTCACAACTAAATTAAAAAAAAAAAAAAAAGACCACATTTTTATCATGGGAACTGCTCACCTTTTCCCAGTAAAGGGATATTTTACTTTTAGGGAACATTTCTCTGCATATTTATGATAAGTAGCCATTTTAACACATTTATATTTTTAATCAGGTTCATTTTCATTTATAAACCAAAATTAAAAATTTTTAAAGGGAAGCTTTGATATCACCATCAGTATTCTCTTCTTTTATTGCCAGGTTGTACTATATGTCCATTGGGAATGTATGTAGCAACGTGGTATATGTAAAAACACATATGGCAGTTACCTTATAATTAAGATACTCTGATCTGTAACTCAGTTACTTACTGGCACTTCTCTTGTTAAAGGAAACCTTCCTTTAACCTGTGGGTATAACTGGAAGATTTGTTGTGGATTCTTTCTCACCCATGTAATCCCTGGAATATCCACATGGTGCACTGTCATTGAGCATTAGCTGTGGTTCACCTTCAATAGCGCTGATCACCCCCCAGGGATCTGAGTCATTATTTAACTAAATATTGTAGGTAACTGCCTGTTCTTTTTTTGCATTTCTTTTCATTTTATTCCAAAGAGTGTACACTACAATTTTCTTTTTGCCATTATAGTTATGTAGTTTCACACCCAGGAGATAGTGTGGACCATCCTTTCCCATAGTGTTGGTTCCTGATTGCTTTAGTCTCCCAGAACCAACTTTGTGGTGGTGTTTATTTGCTCAGTCTTGTTTGACTCTTTGGAACCCCCTGGACTGCAGGATACCAGACTTCCCTGTCTTCCACTATCTTTTGGAATTTGCTTAGACTCATGTACATTGAGTTGATGATGCCATCCAATCATCTCATCATCTGTTGACCCCTTCTCCTCCTGCCCTCAATCTTTTCTAACATCAGGGTCTTTTCCAGTGAGTCAGCTCTTCACATCAGGTAGTTAAAATATTGGAGTTTCAGCTTAAGCATCCGTCCTTCCAATGAATGTATATTCGGGGTTGATTTCCATTAGGATTGATTGGTTTGATTTCCTTGTTGTCCAAGGGATGCTCAAGAGACCTCCCCAGCACCACAGTTTGAAGGCATCAATTTTTTGAAGATTATGGACCATAAAATAAAGCTCAGTCTTTATTGTGGTTCAATTCTCACATCCGTATTTGACTACTATAAAAAATCTATGAGTTTGACTGGATGAACATTTGCAGGTTAAGTGATATCTCTGCTTTTCAATATGCTGTCTCGGTTTGTCATAGCATTCCTTTAGGGAGCAAGTATCTTTTCAATTTCGTGGCTGCAGTCATCATCCACAGTGATTTTGGAGCCCAAGAAAATAACATCTATCACTGTTCCCATCTTTTTTCCCATCAATTTGCCATAAAGTGATGGGACCAGATGCCATGATCTTTGTTTTCTGAATGTTGAGCTTTAAGCCAGCTTTTTCACTCTCCTCTTTCATCTTCAAGAGGCTCTTTAGTTCCTCTTCATTTTGTACAATAAGGGTGGTGTCATCTGCATACCTGAGGTTATCGATATTTTTCTCGGCAATCTTAATTCCAGTTTGAGCTTCATCCAGCCTGGCATTTCTTATAATGTACACAACATGTAAGTTAAATAAGCAAGGTAACAATATACAGCCTTGATAGACTCCTTTTACAATTTTGAACCAGTCCATTGTGCTATGTTCTGTCCCCATTGTTGTTTCTTCTTGTCTGACATACAGGTTTCTCAGGAGGCAGGTAAGGCAGTCCAGTATTCCCACCTCTTTAAGCATTTCCAGTTTTCTGTGTGGTTATCCACACAGTCAAAGGCTTTAGCACAGTCAGTGAACCAGAATTAGATTTTTTTTTCTGTAATTATCTTGCTTTTTCTATGATTCACAGATGTTGGCAATTTAATATTTGGTCCCTCTAACTTTCCTAAATCCAACTTGAACATCTGGAATTTCTCAGTTAATGTACGTTGAAGCCTAGCTTGCAGGATTTTGAGTATTAACTTGCTAGCATGTGAAGTGAGTGAAATTGTATGGTAATTTGAAAATTCTTTATCATTGCCCTCCTTGGGATCGAAATGAAAACTGATCTTTTCCAGTCTTGTGGCTACTGCAGAGTTTTCCAAATTTGCTGGCATATTGAGTGCAGCACTTTCACAGCATCATCTCTTAGGATTTGAAATAACTCAGCTGGAATTCCATCACTTCCACTAGCTTTGTTTGTAGTAATGGAGGAGAAGGAGACAACAAAGGATGAGGTGGTGCAATGGCATCACTGACTCAATGGACATGAGTTTGGGTAAACTCTGGGAGTTGGTGATGGACAGGGAGGCCTGGTGTGCTGCAGTTCATGGGATTGCAAAGAGTCAGACACGAATGAACTGAAACTGAATGCTTCCTAAGGCTCACTTGACTTTGCACTCCAGAATGTTTGGCTCTAGGTGAGTGATCACACTGTTTTTTGTATAGTTCTTCCATATATTCTTTCCAACACTTCTTAATATTTTCTGCTTCTATTAGGTCCATACTGTTTCTGTGTTTTATTGTGCCCAACTTTACATGAAATGTTCCATTGGCATTTCTAATTTTCTTGAAGATATATTGCCGGGAGCCAGCGTGAGGAACTTCACCCGTGGCAAAAGTTATGAGGAAGGAGACTTGGCATATGCAAAGATTGGATCGAGCCTCAGGAGACCCCCTGTTCCTGAGCATATACCCTCAAAACCAGAGTCTGCCTACTTTACTGCTTCATGCTCTCACCTACACCTCTGACTTTACAGGGGGCTGTCCCCCACCACCTCTCTCAGAGAAGGAGTTAACTTGCAGCTCCAGTCAATAAATATTCCTGGGCGTGACAAGAGTGTTTCAACTTACAAACTCCTCTGAAGGTTCTCTAGCCTGCTTGAAGAGGTCCATCTGGCCACATATGATTGTTTACAGCCTCCCAACCATGAGAGGCACGGGATGCTTTAAACTTTCTAAATAGAGATTCTTTTGAGAAGTTAGAAAATTATTAGTATAGTATTGATGGTTGATTAAGAATTATATTGGTGAAGGGTTTTTCATTTGCCAGGCCAATATTTGCTGCTAAGCCTCCATATCTCCTGCCCTTATACACATTAATGAATATAACTAGCATATAAGAGAAATAAGTATTAACCTTTGATATTAATCATGTTAAACCTTAGGCTAAGTAAATTCCTTTCTTGATTATAACCCCCTGCACCCTCACCCTATAGGAATGCAACTTTATCTGGTACCTTCAGAGGGTGGCACCTGGTTTAGGAAAAAAATCACCCCTGGAAAAAATAAGTTTTCTGGTTGACTGACTGTTATCAGAAAGGGCCATAAAGTGTCAGCAGGCTTCATGGCCAGAAGATGATGTAAAACCCCTAAGACCTCTGTATACATTTATATGAAGCACCTGATTTTGACAAGGGTCAGGTCTACTGACCCCACTTGACTCTGTATTCTATCTCTATGTGTAACAAAAAGGATATAAGCAAACCTGAAAATAAAGAAAACAGGTCATTTCCTGGAAAGACTGATTCCCCCGTGTCGTTCTTTCTTGTTCTCCGTTTTTCTGGCTGAATTCCCATCTGGAGTGTGGAGGCTCACCATGTTTACTTACTTGCCCTGGCTTCTAAGACCCACGCGAGAGGGAGCCCAAGGTGGGGCACCCTCCGCTATTCAAGTGGGTGCTGGTGGCCTACGTAGATGGTGCAAATTCCTTGTCTTGGAGTTTTATTGGTTTTCCACGTAAACCAAGTTATTCAGACTCTTTTTCTCCACTAATTTTCCTACTACACTATTTGTTTCTAATCTCTTTATATTTCTAATTAAATAGCTTTTTCCTAGGATGCCAACTCCATCTCCCCTTCGAAATACCCTGGATCCACTAGAGCTGGACCCCAGCAAGATATCTAGTCTTTCCCATTGTATTGTTTTCTTCTATTTCTTTGCATTGTTCATTTAAGATATATATATATTTTTAAATCTCTTCTGCTGTTCTTTCGAACTCTGAATTCAGATGGGTATATCTTTCTTTTTTTTTTTTTTCCTCCTTTGCCTTTGCTTCTCTTCTTTTCTCAGATACTTATAAAGCCTCCTCAGACAACCATTTGCCTTATTGCCTTGGTTTTTCTCAGGGATGGTTTTGGTCACTGCCTCCTATACAGTGTTATTAACCTCCATCCATAGTTCTTCAGGTACTCTAGCATATCTAATCCCTTGAATCCATTTGTAAAATCCACTGTATAATCATAACAGATTTGATTTAAATCATACCTTTGTTGGAACCCACCAAAAAAGATACTCCACATCCGGGGACAAAGGAGAAGCCTTAATAAGGTGGTAAGAACAGCACAATTATGTTAAAATCAAACTCCATTCAAGCCAGAGACTCTTGGAGGGTAGAAATAAAACTTTGCACACACACCAGGGTCCAGGGAAAAGAGCATTTCAAGAGACTGAGCCAGACCTTTCTGTGAGTTTTTGATGGTCTCCCATGGTGACATGGCCCAGCAGTGGCCTGCAATGGGGACAGGGGCACTGGTAGTAGCAGTTCTGGGAGGCATGGCATGTGGCATAAGTCCTCTTGGAGGAGGTCACCAAGAGGTCACCATTAGACCTACCATAGAACTGCTGAGTGAGCGACTCACAAACTGGAGAACAATTATACCAAGGAGGTTCACCCACTGTTGTAAAGGTTCTAAGCCCCACATCAGACTTCCCAGCTTGAGAATCCAGTAAAGGGACTGAGAATCCCCAGAAAATCTGACTTTGAAGGTCAGCAGAATTTGATTACAGAACTTTCACAAGACTGGGGAAACAGAGACTCCTGCAGGGCACAAACAAAACCTTGTATGCACCAGGAAACAGGGGAAAGGAACAGTGATCCCACAAGAGACTGAGTGAGACTCTCCTGTGAGTATTTGGGAGTCTCTGGCCATGAAGGCATGTCAACAGTGGCCTGCCGTGAGGTAAGGGGCATTGGCAGCAGCAGTCCTGGGAGGTTGATGCATTGGCATGAGTCATCTTGGAGGACTTTAGCCTTACCATAGAGCCTGCAGACTCCAGGACTGGGCTGCTTCAGGCCAAACTCTAGGGAGGGAACACAGCCCACCTATCAGCAGAAAATTGGATTAAAGTTGTACAGAGCAAGACCCAGTTTCCCCCACAGCCAGTCCTTTCCATTAGGAAGCTTGCACAACTTTTGGGATGCACTAAATCTTGGCTTTAGTTTTGTCTCAGTGTTTGCACAAACTTGCTATATGGCTTAGCTTTGGGGACACTGAGTTACTGCATATGTGTTTTAACATCATAGAAATGTTACTGATGGCACATACACATGGTGGGGGCTGTGAAGGATACAGGAAGACTCTCATGTTTATGCATACTTTCAGTTGGGCGTTCAGAAAGAAAATCCAGCATAGAAGATACTCCAGAATTACTGGTTACAGCTAGAGAGTTATTGGACCTCTTTTATCATTATTCTTCAGCCATAGACAAAGAACATGATATGCAGGAAATTTCAGAACTGCCTTGATATTCAAATTATTTGGATTAACTGCAATTACATGTAAAAAAAAAAGGGGGGGGAGCCTATTATACAGTGAATTAAACCAGAAAGTAAAACACCAATAGAGTATACTAATGCATATATATGGAATTTAGAAAGATGGTAACAATAACCCTGTATGAGAGACAGCAAAAGAGACACAGATGTATAGAACAGTCTTTTGCACTCTTTGGGAGAGGGAGAGGGTGGGATGATTTGGGGGAATGGCATTGAAACATGTATAATATCATATATAAAACGAATCGCCAGTCCAGGTTCAACGCATGATACTGGATGCTTGGGGCTGGTGCATTGAGGCAACCCAGAGGGATGGTACAAGGAGGGAGGAGGGAGGGGGGTTCAGGATGGGGAACACGTGTATACCCGTGGCAGATTCATGTTGATGTATGGCAAAACCGACACAATATTGTAAAGTAATTAACCTCCAATTTAAATAAATAAATTTATTTTTTAATTAAAAAATAACAATATTGTGCTTTGCAGTTAACATTACTTATACAGCTATGAACTAATTGATTTACTAATATCAGGATAGAATAATGAACATTTTTAACAGAACTTG
The DNA here is from genome assembly GCF_042477335.2 of Ovis canadensis. Taxonomy (NCBI): domain Eukaryota; kingdom Metazoa; phylum Chordata; class Mammalia; order Artiodactyla; family Bovidae; genus Ovis; species Ovis canadensis. The sequence continues at coordinate 17,361,355 of NC_091266.1, forward strand.
ATGAAATTTCTTGAAGGAAGGTATTTGTTATAAAATGTTTACTTGATCCTCCTACTGTTCTAGGAAAAAATGGTCATTGGGTCTATGTGCAATGAAAGCTGAGTTGCAAGTGGAAATTTGGAGACAATTTAATTAAAACTTAGGCTTATATCTCCTTGCTGCATTTTTCTGCTTAAGTTTTAAGAACAAGTTTTTCTTAAATTTTTAAAAAATCAAGGACCTGCAAATATATTAGAAATAAAAAATAAAGTCTTAAATTTGCATCTAAAAATAGTGTTTGTTTCTTCAAGCAGAGCACAAAACTTTGGGAACTGCATCAATAAAACTGCAACATTGCTATATTAGGGATCTCCAGAAACAGAAGCGATAGATCTGTATATATCTCTGTCTATATCTGTATCTCTATTTATGTCTATATTCCCTCTCTGTAAATATCTATATGTGTATTTATTGTAAAGAATTGACTTGTGATAATGGAGTAGGGCTAGTTCCAAGGGCTGCAGTGTAAATAAACAATTTGGAAACCCAGTAAAGCTGATGATGGTTTGGTTCTAGTCCAAGCCTGAAGACCCAAGAACCAGGGGAGACAGTGGTGATATTTCTGCTCAGAGACTGGCAGGCTTGAGATCCAGGAACTGCCAATTGTTCAAATCCATGGGCAGGAAAAAAAGTTGACATCCCAGTTTGCAGGCAGTCAGGTAAAAGGAATTCAGTGTTACTTGGGGAGGGTCATCCTTTATATTCTCTTCAGGCCTTCAACTGATTGAGGCCCACCCACATTAGGGAGGGCAATCTGCATTACCTAAACTTCCAATTGAAATATTAACCTTATCCAAAAACACCCTCACAGAAACATCCAGAACAATCTTCACCAGGCATCTGAGAACCCATGCCTCAGTCAAATTGATGCATAATGTTAATCAGCATGATCACCATCATCATTTGGTTCAGCAGGTGAAGAGGAGATATTAGAAGAAAGAAATTTAAGAACTTAGTGCTAACAGCAGCAGCGGCAACAGGAAACAACAGAGGCAGAACTGATATATTTTTCTTTTTTTACCGACTGGTTGGAAGTAAGCATTGACATAGTGTTATTCAGGGACTGTAGAAGCAATTAGCTGGGGGTTGTACTGAAGCTTTTTCCCATTTCTCTTTAGTGCTAAATTTTTAAAATCTGAGCATTATATTTCAAAACAATCAATTGTATTATAATGGTAATAGTATAAAATAGCAAATAGTCATATCATTTCACAGTTTTGGGATATAAATTAAGATTTACAGTTGATATTTGAACAACAGGGGTTTTTTTGTGTGGGTCCACTTATATGCTGATTTTTTAAAACAAATATATTGGAAAATACTTTGGAATTTTTCAAAATTAAAAATCTCACTGATGAACTATGTAGCCTAGAAATATCAAAATAAGTCAGAAAAAAGTTATAATATATATGTAGATACTAGTCTTTTATTTATTGCCATAAAATACATATAGATTTATAATAAAAAGTTAAAATTTTTACATACACTTAAAGACCATACATGGTGTCATTTGCAGTTGAGAAGCATAAATAAATGTTAAAATGAAGTATTAAATTTAACTGCATAAAATTTTCTGCGGTATACACTGTACTACTGTAGTTTTGCAGCCACCTTCTCTTACTACTGTAGTGAACTTAAGTGTTGCTAGTATTCACTCGATGCTGATAATCACTGCATGAACAGTTCCTCTTATGTCTCTTAAGGAAATTGTGCTTCACTGTAAAAAATGATCTTTTGAAGATCTCTTGTACTTTTCATCATGTTTAGTGCAATAGCGTAAACCTTGAATAATATCTTGGGGCCCATGTAAAGTGCCACTAGTGATGCTAGAAATATTCCCAAGAAGCAGAGAAAAGTCATGAAATTACAAGAGGTTGAACTGCTTGATATGTACCACAGACTGAGATGTATGCCTGCAGTTGCCTACTATTTCAAGATAAATGAATCCAGAGAAATGAGCTCTGTAAATAAATAAATAAATTCATGAAGCTGTTGCTGCAGCTTTGCCAGCAGGTGCAAAAACTTTACACTTGTTGCAAAACATTCTTTTCTCTTGTACTGAAACTGCAGCTTAGCTTTTACGTGGGTGGTATAGGAATGCTGTAAAATAAAGAATACCTATTCTCGGCCTTTTGCCTGAGATCGCAGACGGTAAAGCGTCTGTCTATGATGTGGGAGACTCGAGTTCGATCCCTGGGTTGGGAAGATTCCTTGGAGAAGGAAATAGCAATCCACTTCAGTACTATTGCCTGGAAAATCCCATGGACAGAGGAGCCTGGTAGGCTACAGTCCATGGGGTCCCAAAGAGTCGGACACGACTGAGCGACTTCCCATTCACGTTCACGTTCACGTTCAGACTCTAAAATGATTCACGAAAAAGTGGAGTCATTATATAGCAACTTTAAGGAAAGGTGAAGGGTCTAAAGCTGGGAAATCTAATGCAAGCAAAGGATGGTTTGCTCATTTTAAAAAGCGGTTTGGCTTAAATGTCAGGGTAGTAGGAGAAGCAGCTTCTGCTGATTGAGGCAGCAGATGAGTTCCCAGATGCCATTAATAAAATCATTGAGAAAGAATATCTGCCTGAACAGGTTTTTAATGCAACAAAAGTAACCGATTCTGGAGGGAAAAAAAAAAAAAGAGAGAGAGAGACAGAGAGAGAGAGAGAGACAAAGGACATATATTAGTAAGGAAGAGAAGTGAGCACCAGAATTTAAGGCAGGAAGGAATAGGCTAACTCTAATAAACTAATTCTGTTAGGTTTATGGTCTGGACTGCCCTTATATGTAAAGCTGCTAACCCCTGAGGCTTGAGTGGAAAAAATAAAATCAGCTGCTGGCCTTTTGATTGTTCAAGAAAGCCTGGATAATAAGAATTTTTATTTATTTATTTTTTCTTCTGAATTAGTTCCATTGATGCTTTGTTCCTGAAGTCAGGAAGTACCATCTCTATAAAGGACTTCCTTTTAATGTTTTGTTTTGTTTTGTTTTGTTTTTAATAATAGACAATGTCCCTGGCCACCTAGAACCCTAAGAGTTCAGCACTGAAAGTACTGAAGTGATCTGCAAGCCCCCAAACACAATGTATCTAATTCTAGCCTAAGCACCTTTAGGGTTTACTACACACAGTACTCTTTGGAAAGGATCGTCAGTGCTATGGATGAAAACCTTGATAGGGAGGACATCTTGAAAGTCTGGAGGGATTACTTCCTCACTGAAGATGCCCTTGTTGTTATAGAAAAAGCTATGAAAGTCATGGAACCCCAGACAAGTTTTCAAGCCTATTGAAAAACTCTGTCCAGATGATATGCATGACTTCACAGGATTTAAAACAGAGCCAATCAAGGAAATCATGAAAGAGTTTGTTGCTATGGTGAAAAAGGGGAGCCTGTGTGTGAAAGTTTTCAAGATATGTGTCTTAGATAAATTCAAGAACTAATAGGCGCTATACCAGAGGAATTAACAGCAAGATTTGGTGGAGATGAGTGCTTCCAAACTAGAAGCAGATGATGAGGAAGAAGATGTAGACAATAGACAAAAAAGAGTCCCAGAAAACAAACTGACATTAGAGAATCTGGCAGAAGTGTTCTGATTATTCAGGAATGCTTTGACTTCTTGTATGACATGGACTCCTCTATGAAACTGAAGGAAATGGTGGAATAAAGATTGGTAAGTACCATGTGGAAACATTTTCAGAGAGATTAAAAAAACAGCAAAGTCAGTAAAATACAGTATGGATGTGTTTCTTTAAAATGGTATGGAGTATGCTGGCCTATTCTAGCTCTTTCTACCTTCTTCTCTTCTGCCTTGGCCACCCCTTTTCTACCTCCTACTCAGCCTACTCAACATGAAGAAGATGAGGATAAAACCTTTCAAGGTGGTCTGCTTTCACTTAATGAATCATAAATAATTATTATGCACACAGTTAATAAACGTCTTCATATGAAAAGCCAATAACTGTGTGGTGAGAATTGTGTAAGGTGTTTTGTGTCATTGTCATCATTATCACCTAAGTATTCATTATGTAGAACATGATATGCAAGACGTGTATTGTTATGGATAGTCTATGCCTTACTTAGACATAAGGTGAGTGATATTTAATATAAAATCAATGGTGTGTTTTCTTTACCGTTTAACTACTTTGCTTTCAAAGAGTTATGTTACTGTATAGTATGCCTGCTTCTCTTTGCCCCTCTCTCTTGCAGTTGGAGAACTGTATATCAGCCTATCATTGCTGATGTATTATCTTTTTTTTTAAGGGCTTCCCTGAGGACTCACATGGTAAAGAATCTGCCGGCAATGCAGGAGACAGGGTTTGGATCCCTGGGTCAGGAAGACCCTCTGGAGAGGGAAAGACTACCCACTCCAGTATTCTTGCCTGGAGAATTATGTTTTGAATGCTGTATTATACTAAATGCCATCTAATTTTATGATTCATTCATTAGTGTGTAGGCTAGACCTCCATGAAGCAAACACACTGATTACAGTAGGCTACCACAAAGCAGTCATATTGCTACTTTGTTGTTATCAGTGAATGAGTTGTTATGCCTATAAACAATGTGAGAAAGAAATCGATATATATCTTTTTATTTCTTATGTCCAGTGTTCAGTTCAGTTCAGTTCAGTCCTTCAGTCGTTTCCCACTCTTTGTGACCCAATGAATTGCAGCACACCAGGCCTCCCTGTCCATTCATCAGCTCCCGGAGTTCACTCAGACTCACGTCCATCGAGTCAGTGAAGCCATCCACCCATCTCATCCTCTGTCGTCCCCTTCTCCTCCTGCCGCCAAATAAATCCCAGGACTGATCTCCTTCAGAACGGACTGGTTGGATCTCCTTGCAGTCCAAGGGACTCTCAAGAGTCTTGTCCAACACCACAGTTCAAAAGCACCAATTCTTCGGTGCTCAGCCTTCTTTACAGTCCAACTCTCACATCCATACTAGACTGCAGGAAAAACCATAGTCTTGTCTAGATGGACCTTAGTCAGCAAAGTAATGTCTCGGCTTTTGAAAATGCTATCTAGGTTGGCATAACTTTTCTTCAAAGGAGTAAGCGTCTTTTAATTTCATGGCTGCAGGCACCATTTGCAGTGATTTTGGAGCCCCCCAAAATAAAGGCTGACACTGTTTCCACTGTTTCCCCATCTATTTCCCATGAAGTGATGGGATCAGATGCCATGATCTTCGTTTTCTGAATGTTGACCTTTAAGCCAACTTTTTCACTCTCCTTTTTCACTTTCATCAAGAGGCTTTTTAGTTCCTCTTCACTTTCTGCTATAAGGGTGGTGTCATCTGCATATCTGACGTTATTGATATTTCTCCTGGCAATCTTGATTCCAGCTTGTGTTTCTTCCAGTCCAGCATTTCTCATGATGTACTCTGCATATAGGTTAAATAAGCAGGGTGACAATATATAGCCTTCACATACTCCTTTTCCTATTTGGAGCCAGTCTGTTGTTCCATGCCCAGTTCTAACTTTTGCATCTTGACACTGCATACAGGTTTCTCAAGAGGCAGGTCAGGTGGTCTGGTATTCCCATCTCTCTCAGAATTTTCCACAGTTTATTGTGATCCACACAGTCAAAGGCTTTGGCATAGTCAATAAAGCAGAAATAGATGTTTTTCTTGAACTCTCTTGCTTTTTCCATGATCCAGCGGATGTTGGCAATCTGATCTCTGGTTCCTCTGATTTTCTAAAACCAGCTTGAACATCTGGAAGTTCACGGTGCACATATTGCTGAAGCCTGGCTTGGAGAATTTTTAGCTTTACTTTACTAGTGTGTGAGATGAGTGCAATTGTGTGGTAGTTTGAGCATTCTTTGGCTTTGCCTTTCTTTTGGATTGGAATGAAAACTGACCTTTTCCAGTCCTGCTGCCACTGCTGAGTTTTCCAAATTTGCTGGCATATTGAGTGCAGCACTTTCACAGCATCATCTTTCAGGATTTGAAACAGCTCAAGTGGAATTCCATCACCTACACTATCTTTCTTCATAGTGATGCTTTCTAAGGCCCACTTGACTTCACAGTCCAGGATTTCTGGCTCTAGATGAGTGATCACACCATTGTGATTATCTGGATCGTGAAGATCTTTTGTGTACAGTTGGTCCGTGTATTCTTGCCACCTTTTCTTAATACCTTCTGCTTCTGTTGGGTCCATACCATTTCTGTCCTTTATCGAGCCCATCTTTGCATGAAATGTTCCCTTGATATCTCTAATTTTCTTCAAGAGATCTCTAGTCTTTCCCATTCGGTCATTTGCCTCTATTTCCTTGCATTGATCGCTGAAGAAGGCTTTCTTATCTCTTCTTGCTATTCTCTGGAACTCTGCATTCAGATGCTTATATCTTTCTTTTTCTCCTTTGCTTTCTGCTTCTCTTCTTTTCACAGCTATTAGTAGGGCCTCCCCAGATAGCCATTTTGCTTTTTTGCATTTCTTTTCCATGGGGATGGTCTTGATCCCTGTCTCCTGTACAATGTTGCAAACCTCATTCCATAGTTCATCAGGCACTCTCTCTATCAGATCTGGGCCCTTAAATCTATTTCTCACTTCCACTGTATAATCATAAGGGATTTGATTTAGGTCATACCTGAATGGTCTAGCAGTTTTCCCTACTTTCTTCAATTTAAGTCTGAATTTGGTAATAAATTCATGATCTGAGCCACAGTCAGCTCCTGGTCTTGTTTTTGTTGACTGTATAGAGCTTCTCCATCTCTGGCTGTAAAGAATATAATCAATCTGATTTCAGTTTTGACCATGTGGTGATTTTCAATTGTAGAGTCTTCCCTCGTGTTGTTGGAAGTGGGTGTTTGCTATGCCAGTGCATTTTCTTGGCAAAATTCTAGTAGTCTTTGCCCTGCTTCATTCCACATTCCACGGACAAATTTGCCTGTTACTCCAAGTGTTTCTTGACTTTCTACTTTTGCATTCTTGTCCCCTATAATGAAAAGGACATCTTATTTGGGTGTTAGTTCTAAAAGGTTTTGTAGGTCTTCATAGAACCGTTCAACTTCAGCTTCTTCAGCGTTACTGGTTGAGGATAGACTTGGATTACCGTGATATTGAATGGTTTGCCTTGGAGATGAATAGAGATCATTCTGTCGTTTTTGAGATTGCATCCAAGTACTGCATTTTGGACTCTTTTGTTGACCATGATGGCTACTCCATTTCTTCTGAGGGATTCCTGCCCAGAGTAGTAGATACAATGGTCATCTGAGTTCAGTTCACCCATTTCAGTCCATTTTAGTTCGCTGATTCCTAGAATATCAACGTTCACTCTTGCCATCTCTTGTTTGACCGCTTCCAATTTGCCTTGATTCATGGATCTGACATCCCAGGTTCCTATGCAATATTGCTCTTTATAGCATCGGACCTTGCTTCTATCGCCAGTGACATCCACAGCTGGGTATTGTTTTTGTTTTGGATTCATCCCTTCATTCTTTCTGGAGTTATTTCTTCACTGATCTCCTGTAGCATATTGGGCACCTACTGACCTGGGAAGTTTCTCTTTCAGTATCCTATCATTTTGCCTTTTCATTCCGTTCATGGGGTTTTCAAGGCAAGTATACTGAAGTGGTTTGCCATTCCCTTCTCCAGTGGACCACGTTCAATCATGGTGGAGAGGTCTGACAGATGTCCAGTGTTAGCAATGTGTATAACATCTACATTGTTTTGTATCATATGACAATATTGATGTAGGTACTGACAGATGATTCATCTTGTAAACAGATGATATAAACTTATAATTGTGTTAGATAGTTAGAATAGGAAAAAGGAGTTCAGAATGGCAGTGGATAAAAGACAAGGATGGAGAAGGCAATGGCACCACACCCCACTCCAGTACTCTTGCCTGGAAAATCCGATGGATGGAGGAGCCTGGTGGGCTGCAGTCCATGGGGTTGCTAAGTGTCAGACACGACTGAGTGACCTTACTTTCACTTTTCAGTTTCATGCATTGGAGAAGGAAATGGCAACCCTCTCCAGTGTTCTTGCCTGGAGAATCCCAGGGACGGGGGTGCCTGTTGGGCTGCCATCTATGTGGTTGCACAGAGTCAGAAGGGAAAAGCCCACAAAAATAGAACAAAGGAAGATCCGAGGACTGGTGTGAGAACCTCAAGTAGAACAAACAGGACTCCTGGTTAGCCCAATTTACATGAGGCAGGCCCAGGGTGAGGAAGCACATATAAAAAGAGGAGCTGAAGGGCTGGGGGGCTCTCTCCTGTGTGCGTGCTCACTCTCTCTTGCTTGCTCCCTCTCTTCCTTTGATTCATTTGGGTCAGCATGCCCTCACATCTCGAGGATGTATTTTCCTTTATTTTCTAAGTAAACTGAACTGTAACACAGACCTATAACACTGTCTGAGAGCTGTGACACGCCAAGGGCTTTAACATCCATCGCTTCAAATTTTTGTCGTGATGAGACAGAACTGAGGAAATTACACTCCTCTAACAGTTGGATACGGAGAATGGCACCCTACTCCAGTACTGTTGCCTGGAAAATCCCATGGATGGAGGAGCCTGGTGGGCTGAAGTCCATGGGTTCGCTAAGAGTCAGATATGACTGAGTGACTTCACTTTCACTTTGCACTTTCATGCATTGGATAAGGAAATGGCAACCCACTCCAATGTTCTTGCCTGCAGAATCCCCGGGACTGGGGAGCCTGGTGGGCTGCTGTCTATGGGGTCACACAGAGTTGGACACAACTGAAGCGACTTAGCAGAACAGTTGGATAAATATAGTACAGTGCTATAAATATATTTTCTCTTCCTTATGATTTTCTTAATAACATTTTATTTTTTCTAGTTTATCTTGTAAGAATCCAAAGTACAGTATTTGTAACATATGAAACATGTATTAATCAGCTATTTGTGTTATCAGTGAGACTTTCAGTCAACAGTATGTTATTAGTAGTTAAATTTGGGGGAAGTTATATGCAGAATTTTGACAGCACAGAGAGTCAGCATCCCTAATCCCCATAGTGTTTAAGAGTCAACTGTACTCTTATATCAGAAGTTATTTTGTGGTAAAGATATTCAGGTTCAGTCTTTGCTTGATTGAAGTTTGATTAAATACTCTGCCACTCAGTATTTGACTAAAATGTATTTTTGTTGTACTTATATACTTTTTTTTTTTTAATGAAGATTAAGGCAATCCAAAACAGGCATTACCTTATACGAATTTCTAGTAAAAGCCAGAGAAAACTGTCTTTCCTTTGGAGCTGGAAACACAGTCTCCAGGGCACTGCCCTCAATCCTTAACCAGCTCTGTTGCTCCCAGGTTATACAGGCCTCCTGAGTAGCCATCTGTTTGCTCTCCTCAACATGTAATTCCAGACCCTCGCCACAGTGAGACACTTGCTCTGGAAGGAAACTCCCATCCTTTCCCTGTCAATTCTACAATTCTGGGCTACACATACTTAAAATATTTTCAGCATTCATGCTTTCTAGCCACATATTTTATAGGCACTGGGGGTTAGAAGAAAGTGAAGGTGAAGTGAGGATGGAGGGTTCCTGTAATCATCTCTTCCAAGGACAAACAATATTTTTTCAAGTTATTTCATATTGAGAGTTATGAAGGTGTTCATTGCATTGAGACTATGAGGGTCTCTACTGTATACTTGGAGTCACTGGATTCCCACTGTTGTTCTGAGGGGCTCTGGTTTCTTTATTCTTTTTTCAAGGCCATGGTGAATCATAAAAAGGGTGTATTAGTCATTAATGTCCACTTTTACTGGAATGTAGGAACAAAGGGGCTATGACATTATGTTCTTTTGAGTCAAAGCTTTCAACTGATAGAAATAGGGAGATTGGTGATGACTCATGGCTAAGTCACTGTATAGACAATCATTTTTTGGTCACATGACAAATAATTATCTATGGACAGAAAAGCAAGAGATTAGCCTATTCCAAGTGAGTCTGATTCGGTCATCAGAGAAGGCTCTAGCTAGAGAATCCCTTTTCAGAGTTGGATATGGACAGCCTGAGCAAGGGCTGGACCTTGCATGGTTAGTGAAGGCCTGGTTTTCAAGGTTCAGCAAAGATGGAAGGAGTAGCTTTCAGGTCTCTGGTTCTGCATTGGAGGAGATTGAAAGCTGCTACTTTGTCCAAACTAGTAAAAAGCTGAACAAACTTAAACTCACTATTCTATCCTAAAAGGTAAAAAGCTGAACAAATTGAAAAGCCAGAAAGTCTGCCTAGATTCTGAAAAAAAGTGAAGTCCCAGAGCAAGCCAGTGACCCCGAAATTTGGGAGACTGACAGGTAAATACAGATAATCACAACCCACCAGAGCAGAAAGCTTGATAGGAATGAAGGTCAGGATAGTAAAACCTGAACCTGACTGGTAATTAACAAATTGCTTGAAGTTCAGTGAGGGAAAGTCTGAAATAAAATCTCCAGGAGAACCCAGTTGTGGGAGAATCTCAATTTTTAAGGGTTTTATTTATTAAAACTACTAAGTTCTGATGATGGTGAATATCAGAGAAATCTCTTACAGGTACTTACAGCAGGGGGAAGGTAAAAATAATTGTTTTGAAACAATCCAAAGTGTCTCTGGATTGTGACTCCAAGCATACAGCAGAGACTTTCACAGTCTCAATGCAAACACCTTCATAACTCTCAATATGAAATAACTTGAAACAAAGTCTGCCCTTCAGAAAAACTATTAAACCAAAGCCTAACCTGATGGGTTTTTATCAGAGTATAAACAACCTGTGTGTGTGGTGTGTGCTCAGTCGTGTCTGACTCTTTGTGACCCCATGGACTGTAGCCCACTAGGCTCTTCTGCCCATGGAGTTTTCCAGTCAATAATACTGGAGTGGGTTGCTGTTTCCTACTCCAGGGGATCTTCCTGACCCAGGAATCGAACCCATGTCTCCTGTATTGGCAGGTGGATTCTTTATCTCTGCAGCCCCCAAGGGAAGAGAAATACCTAACTCTAGCTCTCTTTATTCTGTCTCACTTAAGGGTGGTGAAGATGGACTGAGAAGCATATTTGAAGTTCATAGTCCAAAGACACAGGCTTTATAAAAAACTGAGTCCTAATCACAGGACTATAGAATAGTCAACTTCCCACATATCTCAACACCATAAAACTACAGGCTTATTTATAGCATTTCCTTTAACCTAGTACATCAAGTCTTGCTATCAATAAGAAAAACAATAAGATTCACTAAAATGCCAAAAATATGGTTTGAAGAGACAGAGCAAGCATTAGAACCAGACTTAGATGTGGCAGAAATACTGGAATTATCAGACTGGGAATTTAGAACAACAATCTAGATAGCATATTAAAAAGCAGAGACATTACTTTGCCAACAAAGATCCGTCTAGTCAAGGCTATGGTTTTTCCAGTGGTCATGTATGGATGTGAGAGTTGGACTGTGAAGAAAGTTGAGTGCCGAAGAATCGATGCTTTTGAACTGTGGTGTTGGAGAAGACTCTTGAGAGTCCCTTGGACTGCAAGGAGATCCAACCAGTCAATTCAAGGAGATCCAACCAGTCCATTCTGAAGGAGATCAGCCCTGCAATTTCTTTGGAAGGAATGATGCTAAAGCTGAAACTCCAGTACTTTGGTCACCTCATGAGAAGAACTGACTCATTGGAAAAGACCCTGATGCTGGGAGGGATTGGGGGTAGGAGGAGAAAGGGATGACAGAGGATGACATGGCTGGATGGCATCACCGACTCGAGGCACATGAGTTTGTGTTGACTCTGGGAGTTGGTGATGGACAGGGAGGCCTGGCGTGCTGCGATTCATGGGGTCACAGACTCGGACACGGCTGAGCAACTGAACTGAACTGATGATTAATACGCTAAGGATGCTAATGGATAAAGTTGACAGCATGAAAAAACAAACTGGTAATGCAAACAGATACATAGAAATACTAAGAAAAAACCACAAAGATGTGCCATAGATAAAAACATGAACAGAAGTCAAGAATGCCTTTGAGGGTCTCATTAATAGATTGGACGTGGCTGAGGAAAAAATCTCAATAGAAACCTTCAAAGCTAAAAAGCAATAGGAAAAAAAAAAAAAAACTGAGTCAAACAGTTCAGTTGCTCAGCCGTGTCTGACTCTTTGCGACCCCGTGAATTGTAGCATAGAAACCTTTAAAGCTAAAAAGCAATCAGAAAAATAAATAAATAAATACTGAGTAGGCAAGAATACCAAGAAGTGTTGGACAGCTATAAAACGTACAACCTATGCATAAGACAAATACCACATATAGAATAAAGAAAGAAAGAAACTGAAGAACTGTTTGAAACAATTATGTCTGAGAATTTTCCTGAATTAATATCAGCTACCAGTCTACAGATCCAGGAGCCTCAGAGAACACCAAGTAGGAAGAATCAAAAAAAAAAAAAAAAAGCTACACTTTAATGTATCATTTTCAAACTACAAAAATCAAAGATAAAAGATTCTGAAAGAAGCCAGAACAAATGCTGTTAAAAAAAAATGTCATGATTAGATTTGCTCAACATAGGTTTACTCATTTAAAAGAGTATGGTGTCCCTCAACATTTGGAGATGTTTGTCCCTTTTAATGTAGTAGATCAGTGATTAAACTGGGGTCCTTTAGGCATCGGAGTTTAGAAAAAGTTTTTTAGTGTAAGGGAAAGGGTGTTAGTGGATTTTATGTGATTCCTTCTCCTACGAGAAGGACTAGACCATAGACAGGACATTGACTTTGGCAAGAACGACATAACTGTATTTGTAGTCCTAAGTTTGTCTTATAAGATGGAAGCAAGTAGCTAAAGGTCTGCCAATCTTTCTCCTTACTAAGGGTCAGAGAAAGCTGTGATACATTAGAATGAACCTTCAGTCATTTTCAAAGTTACTTTGAAAGCAAGCTTTAAAAATTCTGAGGATGCATGTCCAGGGCGTTTCTGCATGAGAGAGTAAATAAAAGGGCTGGCCTTTATGTCCTCCTTGCCATTACTTCAACAAGAAGGTGTTTTGTTTTGTTTGGTTTTTTTAATGTTTTATACATTGGATTCTTTACATATTTTGCTTGAAGAAAATATTCTTGATCTAGAAATATGTTGAAAAATCATTAAGCCTAGACTTCTTTTTAAAGAAATTTCTTCCCAAATATATTTTGACTTGACTTCTGTAATTTTAAAATTGCTAGAATTAAAACAACATACATTTGTTTGGGAAGATATGAGGATTGGATGAGGGAGGTATAGAGCAGAAATTATCGGCTCAGATGTTTCAGTTCAATCAGATTGCTTTCCTAACATCCATTTTAGGTCCACATGAGTGGGGGTGAGCTTTTTGGAGAAAAGAGATCTAACTGTGGATGCATTGGAGCTGAATCTGGCCTCTATACCTTGACACTAAATTAATCTTCAGAGACATAGTTTCAGGTGAAGTAGAAAAGAATAGCTTTATTGTTTTGCCAGGCAAAGGGAGCCACAGCAGGTTAATGCCCTTAAACTGTGTGTCCCAACTTGGAGTACATAGTGAGAAGTTTTATAGCGGTGCTTCAAAGAGGGCATAGTTAGCTTGTGGACATTTTTCTGATTGATTGGTAGTGAGGTAAGTGGGAGTCAGCATCATCAGCCTTCTGAGGGCATGTCTGTGGGCAGCCTGTTGTTAATTTCTCCCACCTAGTGGGGATTTAAATATCTGCAAAATAGCTTAAAAATGTTATGTATATATATATATATATATATATATATATATATCCCTTGAGGAGGAACCAGTACCTTGTCCCAAGGCTGCATCATTGTTTATTTTGACTGTTCCTCCCTTGTCTCCACATCCCCTCCCTTCCCTAATTAACAGCTATTTGAATCTGATTATAGGAAATCAGGAAAAGTTATGGAGACTGAATGAAGCCTTTGTGCCCAGGAGACCCACAGGGTCCTGCTAGATATCAGTATGACACTAGAAGATAGGGAAGCCCAAGGCACTTGCACTGAGCAGTTTTGATACCCAAAGGGCAATTTGAAGGCATTTAATTCTTGCAAATGATTGAGAAGTTATTAATAATACACAATTTAAAGGGAATAAAAATAAAAATTAACTGTAGTATTGGGCTTTGTATTGGTTGTTTTCTTTTTTTTTTTTTTTGGTATGTCTAGAGTGATAGATTTTGAATGAAAAACACAAGGATATATGTCAGGACTAGGTTCAAGACTAACTGGAAGAGCAATAGAGTGTTTGTGCTACAAAATGTTTGCCTGTGCTCATGTGCAACATAAAAGAAGTTATGACACATGTCCTGAGTTAAAACCATCTGACCAAGTACTTGAGTACAAATTAATTTCCATATTCTATCCTTAGCATTTTTGGAATTTCTTTTGGAAAAACAAAGACATTATAAGGCTTCCAAGCTGGTGCTAGTGACAAAGAATCTGCCTGCAATGCATGAGATCCCAGAGATGCAAGTTCCATCCCTGGTTCAGAAAGATTCCCTAGAGGAAGAAATGGCCACCCGCTCCAGTATTTTTGCCTGGAAAATTCCATGGATATAGGAGCCTGATGGACTATAGCCATGGGGTTGCAAAGAGTCAGACTTGAGCAAGCATGCACACATACAGATATTATAAACAAACTGAAATTTCCATGCATATTGCAAAATTGTTAGTTGTAAAAAATGATTATGACCTAATCTCTGTAATATGTATCAGTAGTGTTTGCTATCTCAGAAAAAAATCAACTGATTAAATTGATTGATTTCTAATTTACTTTGTGTTAGAATTTAGGTTGGGCCCGGAAATGAGATTTTGACCCTTTCAGGTTATATGCTACAGAGTGAATATTAGAAGAATATTGATGAATAGAACAACATTTTTTTCCATGCATTCTCTTAACTTATTCAACCTTGGGCAATGCTGCATCCTTGTGCTCAAAGCCATGTATGCAGATTAAGATAGTAATGCCCACTCTCTGACATACTTCTTAGTTGCTATATATTTATGAAAATCTCTTCTATTCATATGCTATAATTAAATTCCGTTTCCAACATACATCCTCTGTTTAAGGCACAAATTCCGTGCTCTATAAAATCATATTGACTTAACTCTTTTTTTAACTTAAAAAAAAATGTATATTATAGTATAGTCAACCAACAAAGTTGTGATAGTTTCAGGTGCACAGCAGAGCAACTCAGCCACACACACCTACACACACACCCATTCTCCAAACACCCCCGCATCCAGGCTACCACCCAACATTGAACAGAGTTCCATGTGTTACACAGTATGTCCTTGTTAATTTTCCATTTAAAATATAATAGTGTGTACATATCTATCCCAAACTCCCTAACTATCCCTTCCCAGCTGGTAAACCTAAGTTCATTTCTCTGTGAGTCTGTTTTATAAATAAGTTAATTTGTATAATTTCCTTTTAGATTCCACATAAAAGCAGTATCAGATAATATTTCCCTTTTTCTGTATAGACTTAGCTCTTGAAGGACTGGCAGGCCAATGTGGAGTAAACCAAATTTTCTCACACACAGAGGGCAATGATATAACCTCTCTATCAAGGTCTGACAATTAGACTGAATGTGGATGCTGAACTTTGCACCTAAAAAGTGTATCATATGAAGAGAAAGCCACTAGGAGCCATCCAAGAGACACAGTTTATTTAAGCAATTATTTTGGAAAGCCCTTTCACCTCCATCAGACTGGTAAATTTTATTTGACTCATCAAAACAGCAAATAATTCTCACCTCTCCAGGAAGCATCACCTTTGCTGAAGCGCATGAATGTTTTCTCTCCATCTTTGAGCTCTGTTTCCCCATCAGTGGAATCTTAATGATACTGAAGCAGTTGAGGCATATCTTTGGCTCCTTCACGTGAGATTTTTGTGTACATTTGAAGATTCAGATTCTTCAGGTGACTCTCACAAATTCTGTTAAACTACATCAAGGAAGAAAAAAATGGCTGAGTTTTAACACTTGTCAATCCAATATATTGCAGGAAAACTTTATCTGTAAAATAATCTATCAGCATTTTGTTCCTTGGTAAGAAAAAGAAAAAAAAAAAAGGAAAAAGAAAAACAGTTCATAGTCCTTACAGAGCACTCTCCACGTACCGTTTTGTTGTATATGAATCTTAGGTACAGTAATTACATTACTATTTTTTATAAAAATTATTTTAAAAGATGAAAATGCCATATTAAGATTTAGGTAAGGAGGCTAGATAAAAACCCCTTCAAGTGAATTTTTAGTTGCAAGAATTTCTGCTTCAGGCAGGTAAGCTACAGCCCTAGTACTACTTTGGGATTCTGGGATGTGTAGTCTAGAAATTCTATGGACTGGATAATAATTTTCAAGAGAGTAAGTGTGGCTTTTGTAGTCTGGGACTTAAGTAATAACAGCCTCCAGATTCTGAGTGTTTCTTTGTATATTAATATTATGTATAAAGCACTGTGCTATCTGCTTTCCATGTAATCCTCAAAAGAAATCCAAATATGAGATTTAAAAGTGTATTCGCATTCTCCAAAGAAACAGAAGCAGTAAGATCCATTTGTTGTTGTTCAGTTGCTCAGTGATGTCCATCTCTTTGAGACCCCATGGACTGCAGCATTCCAGGGTTCCTGTCCTTAACTATCTCCTGGAGTTTGCTCAAACTCATGTCTAGTGAGTCAATGATGCCATCCAACCATTTCATCCTCCGTGGCTCCCTTCTCATCCTACCCTCAATTTTTGCCAGTATCAGAGTGAGTTTCCCAGTTTCCAATGAGTTGGCTCTTCACATCAGGTGATCAAAGTATTGAGCTTCAACTTTAGCGTCAGTGCTTCCAGTGAATATTAAGGTTGACTTCCTTTAGGATTGATTGGTTGGATCTCCTTGCAGTCCAAGAGACTGTCAAGAGTTCTCCATCACCACAGTTCAAAAGCATCAGTTCTTTAGCACTTAGTCTTCTTTATGGTCCAACTTTCACATCCATACATGACTACTGGAAAAACCATAGCTTTGAATAGATGGGCTTTGTTGGAAAAGTAAAGTCACTGCTTTTTAATATGCTTTCTACATTTGTCATAACCTTTCTTCCAAAGAGCAAGCATTTTTAATGGCTGCTGTCACCATCTGCAGTGAATTTAGATCTTATTAATGTAAAGCACTTTATAGAGAGTCATATATGATACAAAATTCAAAGCCATTGTCCCATGTCACTGACTAAGAGTAACTGAATCATTGCAAATTAAAAGGACATTTTGAGTAAAGGAATATTTGGAAAAAAAAATTGAATCCTATCCATTTCTTTCACATCTCTACTTATATTCAAAGCTTCCTATTTAGGCTTATTTTAATAAAAAAAATGTTAGGAATTGTTGATAATCTTTACATGAAAACACAAGTCTAAGAATATTGCTGTCACATTTCCAGTATACTGTACATTTTAAGAAATGAAAGTAGACAGATTTTAGAAGTGTAGGACTCTGCTAATTTTTACCAGTCCCAACTATGTCTGTGAATGCCAGTTAATTGACTGTGTGTGAGGTCATACATCCTTTTAGATCATCTTTGTCTTTTGGTGAGAATAGAAATGAAAGTGAACATCCAACATGGCTGCTGAAACTGCTTTGACTGTGTGTCTGTATTGTTTTTATTTGCTAAAGAGAATAGAATATGTAATGAGACAGTAATGTTTGCTTCTTAATTTTTTCAAAGATTTTTTTAAATGCTTGAACATTATTTGTCCCCCCCCACAAAAAAACAAACAAACAAACAACAACTGGCCTTGAATATTCTTGATAATGCTCTTAATTTTCTCAATAATTTTTTGTTATCCATTGCCAAGAAAAAAATAAACCACCTACTATGTACAGTATCATCAGTTTCATTCTGGCAAAATCAAACATGACATTTGACTTCATGTAGCTAATTGCAAGTAAAAGCATTTTAAACACAGGAAGATTGTTATTAGTTATATGCTTCAATATATTTTGGTTTCTCTGTGTGAAAATCATTTTCTTTCTCTGTCATTGTTGCCGCAGGAATATACTCTGAAATTCTCCATGTGGAGGGGAATACTGAAAGACTTGGATTGATCAGTTTGGGAAGTTGTGCTTGTGTTTTTATTGTTCAGTCACTCAGTTGTGTCTGACTCTTTGCAGCATGGATTGCAGCATGCCAGTCTTTTCTGTCCTTTGCTATATCCCAGAGTTTGCTCAAACTCATGTACATTGAATTAGCAGAGCCATCCAACCACCTTATCCTCTGTTACCCTCTTCTTCTGCCCTCAATATTTCCAAGCATCAGGGTCTTTTCCACTGAGTCAGTCTTCACATCAGGTGGCTGAAGTATTGGAGCTTCAGCTTCAGCATCAGTCCTTCCAATAAATATTCAGGGTTGATTTCCTTTAGGCTTGACTGGTTTGAACACCTTGCTTTAACTATACCACCTTTGTCAGCAATGATGTCTCTGCTTTTAAACATGCTGTCTAGGTTTGTCATAGCTTCTCTTCCAAGGAGCTGCTGCTGCTGCTGCTGCTGCTGCTGCTGCTAAGTCGCTTCAGTCGTGTCCGACTCTGTGCGACCCCATAGACGGCAGCCCACCAGGCTCCCCCATCCCTGGGATTCTCCAGGCAAGAACACTGAAGTGGGTTGCCATTTCCTTCTCCAGTGCATTAAAGTGAAAAGTGAAAGTGAAGTCGCTCAGCCGTGTCAGACTCTTCACAACCCCATGGACTGCACCCTACCAAGCTCCTCCATCCATGGAATTTTCCAGGCAAGAGTACTGGAGTGGGGTGCCATCGCCTTCTCCACTTCCAAGGAGCAAGAGTCTTTTAATTTTATGGCTGCAGTCATCATTCACAGTGATTTTGGAGCCCAAGAAAATAATGTCTGTCACTGTTTCCACTGTTTCCCCATCTATTTGCCATGAAGTGATAGGATCAGATGCCATGATCTTAGTTTTTGAATGTTGAGTTTTATTTTTTATTTTTTTTTTAATTTTATTTTTTTTTTTAAATTTTAAAATCTTTAATTCTTACATGCGTTCCCAAACATGACCCCCCCTCCCACCTCCCTCCCCACAACATCTCTCTGGGTCATCCCCATGTACCAGCCCCAAGCATGCTGCACCCTACGTCAGACATGGACTGGCGATTCAATTCTTACATGATAGTATACATGTTAGAATTCCCATTCTCCCAAATCATCCCACCCTCTCCCTCTCCCTCTGAGACCAAAAGTCCGTTATACCCATCTGTGTCTTTTTTCCTGACTTGCATACAGGGTCGTCATTGCCATCTTCCTAAATTCCATATATATGTGTTAGTATACTGTATTGGTGTTTTTCTTTCTGGCTTACTTCACTCTGTATAATCGGCTCCAGTTTCATCCATCTCATCAGAACTGATTCAAATGAATTCTTTTTAATGGCTGAGTAATACTCCATTGTGTATATGTACCACAGCTTTCTTATCCATTCATCTGCTGATGGACATCTAGGTTGTTTCCATGTCCTGGCTATTATAAACAGTGCTGCGATGAACATTGGGGTACATGTGTCTCTTTCAATTCTGGTTTCCTCGGTGTGTATGCCCAGAAGTGGGATTGCTGGGTCATAAGGGAGTTCTATTTGCAATTTTTTAAGGAATCTCCACACTGTTCTCCATAGTGGCTGTACTAGTTTGCATTCCCACCAACAGTGTAGGAGGGTTCCCTTTTCTCCACACCCTCTCCAGCATTTATTGCTTGCACATTTTTGGATCGCAGCCATTCTGACTGGTGTGAAGTGGTACCTCATTGTGGTTTTGATTTGCATTTCTCTAATAATGAGTGATGTTGAGTTTTAAGCCAGCTTTCTCACTCTCCTATTTCACCTTCATCAAGAGACTCTTTAGTCCCTTTGCACTTTCTGCCATTAAGGTAGTGCCATCTGTATATCTGAGGTTATTGATATTTCTCTCATCAATCTTGATTCCAGATTGAGCTTCATCTAGTCTAGCATGTCACATGATGTACTCTACATATAAGTTGAATAAGCAGGGTGACAATATACAGCTTTGCTGTATTCCTTTCCCAATTTTGAACCAGTCTGTTGTTCCATGTTCTGCATATAGGTTAATCAAGAGGCAGTAAGGTGGTCTGGTGTTACCATTTCTGAGAATTTTCCAGTTTGTTATGATCCACACAGTCGAAAAGCTTAATGTAGCCAATGAAAGAGAAGTGGGTGGTTTTCTGAAATTCTCTTGCTTTTTCCATGATCCTGTGGATTTTGGCAATTTGATCTCTGGTTCCTCTGCCTTTTCACAGTCCAAGTTGTACATCTGAAAGTTCTTGGTTCACATGCTGTTGAAGCCTAGTTTGAAGGATTTTGAACATTACCTTGCTAGCATGTGAAATAAGTGCAATTGTGCTTACTTCTCCATTAACTACTTTACATTGTTCTATTAAAAAATTGATTGCATTTGAACAACAAGAACAAAAGACCTGAGAAGTTTTTAAAAGCAACAACAGAACCATCTTTCCTTTTCTATCTGCAATGTAAATGAAGTTTGCATAAAGAAGACTGATATGAAAGTGAAGTTTAAATGTTCTTTAACAATCATTTTGGGATAGCTGGCATTGATTTTTATTTATTTATTTATTTATTTATTTATTTATTTATGTATTTATTTTGTACAGTGTTCTCATATAAAATCCACATGAAGTGTATTGGGAAAAAACAGCATCTGTAGAGTATATGCCTCTTCAGGGTTAATGTAAGTAATCTCAAAATTATTTTTTAAAGTTAGGATATAAGATAGAGCATGCTTTGAGTGAGTGCATGTGTGTGTGTCTGTGTGTGTCTGGGTGTCTCTGTGTGTGTGTCTGTGTGTGTGTATGTTTTAAAGAGAAGGCAATGAAAAGGGTAGAGAAAGAAGGCAAAGTGTTTTGAGTTAGGACACTTGGTCCCAAGTGCCTTGCAGCCAGGTAGAAATTAAAACACAGAATTCACTTTGTTGCAAATAAAGCCAGACTGGGCTGTGCAGTTAGATCTATAGAGCATGTGTTTCCCCACCCAGCCAATTGGAGGATCACAG
This sequence comes from Ovis canadensis, assembly GCF_042477335.2. NCBI lineage: Eukaryota > Metazoa > Chordata > Mammalia > Artiodactyla > Bovidae > Ovis > Ovis canadensis. The sequence continues at coordinate 17,382,376 of NC_091266.1, forward strand.
GCTGCTCATTTTCTGATACAGAAGAAACTGTTTTTGTTATAAACAAACATTATGAGTTTAAGAATTTTGTTGTTGTTGTTATTGGGTTGAGCAAGCCAGGAAGAGAAGTTCCTCACCAGTACTCAATTAACCAACATTTTGATCTTGGACCTTCCTTTCTCCAGAACTGTGAGAAATAAATTTCTATTGTTTGAGCCACTCAGTCTAAGGTGTTTTGTTACATCAGAGCAAGTTGAATAGTATTAATACAATATATTTGTAAGCCAGATAAGGCTGTGAGTGTTGCCTTAGGGTCTGAATCAGACTTCTATCTTGAGGTGAGGTTTCTAGGATTATGGATCTGACCCCAGCATTGACACTACCTGGGTTTGTGACATTGAGTAAGTAACTTCATGTCTCTAGCCTTTATTTTCCTATTTGAAAACGAGAGTCTGATTAAGTTTTCTTCTAAGAAAAATAAGTGTATGGCATCTTGGTAAAGGGAAGCTTACCCTTTTACCAAGGATTGACAAAATGATTAAAACATTTTCTAATTTGATGTCTAAAGATTTACTAGGTATTGATATACTCTTAAATCTTAATAAATATTTATATCTTGATAAATGAACATAAAAATAATTAGCATTTGTATATTTAACAGCTATTAGCTTATTCCACCCATTTCAAAAACATTTAAATCAGGACTCATTAGGAGCATCTCAAAACATGATCTTCGAGCTGGTGCACTGGGATGACTTGGAGGGATGGTACAGGGAGGGAAGCGGGAGGGGGGTTCAGGATGGGAACACTTGTATGCCCATGGCGGATTCATGTTTATGTGTTGCAGAACCAATACAATATTGTAAAGTAAAAATAAATAAAAACATGATCTTAAAACTGCCTCACTTAATTTTAATGAATAAGAGTCTTCAAAATACATTTTATATGTTCCCTTACTTGTGTGTGTGTTAAGTCACTTCAGTCATGTCCAACTCTTTGTGACCCTATGGACTGTAGCCCACCAGGCTCCTCTGTCCATGAGATTCTCCAGGCAAGAATACTGGAGTGGATGGTCATGCCTTCTTCCAGGGGTTCTCCTGGCCCATGTATTGAATCAGCATCTCTTATGTCTGCTGCATAGACAAGCAGGATTTTACCACTAGCCCCACCTGGGAAGCCCATATTCCCTTACTTATCTTATGTATACATGCAAAAATTGGTACTAAAACTTTTGTTTAAACCATATTTAGAGGCTGACACGTTTTCTCATTGGTCTCTTCGTTGCTTCAAGCATCGTTGAATGGATGATGGCTACAGAGAATAAAAAGTTCGTTCTGCCTGAGTGAGAATAGCAACTTTTCTCTCTCGAGGCTGACAGATTTTTGTGTTTGCTTTGATCAGTGGATGACAGAGCACTCTTGTTAACATTTGATGGGTGGCCAGGAGAACAATTTTTCCCCGACAGAAATAATGTGCTGTCTTAATTAAATAATCATTCATACACATAAAAAATGAACAGTATATTATCATCAAAAAATATATTGACTGACTGACATCTACAGGGAACTTCCTTTTACATGATAGATGACTTGGCACTGATTCTTTTTTAAACAGTCACTTCATTTCAGTAATGGAGTGGAGCCTCCCTAGGGTTTCAATCATTAGTTCATCAATGGTGAATGTTAGAAGAAAAACAAAATCCAGATTTAAAAACCTGACAGCATTTTGGTGCTGAAACTCTTTAAGTTTCCAGGCCCCCCAAAAATTGACCCAGAAAGATATATTTTCTTCTCACAATTGTGGAGAGATACAGGTTTCAGTACATATCATGTAAAATTTTTATAATAATTTTATTGAAATATAATTGACATACCTGAAAAGTTCACTGATTTAATGTGTCCCAGTTAATGGTTTTTAGTATATTCATAGATATGGGTGAACATTACCACAGTTAACCTTAATCACCTTAGAAAGAAACCATGTACGATTTAGCTAGGGCTTCCCTGGTATCATCACCCTATTCCTCATTCTTTACTCCTCTCTAGCCCTGGAAACACTATTGTCTGTCTCTATAGATTTGCCCATTCTAGATGTTTCACATAGATGTAATCGTAAGTTATGCCATCTTTTGTGAGAGCCTTCTTTCATTTAGCATAATCTTTCTGAGGTTTCTGGGTAATCATCTAACAACTATTGTGTAGTCACTTAGTATTCAAGTTTGGTTGTGTCTCAAACTTACCTATGTGGCTTTCAAGAAATAATGGTACCTGGGTCTAACCTAAATACAGAAAGTTAAAATCCCTGCAGGTGGGTAATGGGCATGGGCCTGTTAGGTTTGAAAAACTGCAGAACTCTATTCTTGGAGTGACATTTGTAATTTCTAAAGCCTAAAGGAAGAAAAGCTTACAGAATCAGCCTCACATGTGTTAATACCCTGATGCTGCTGCTGCTGCTAAGTTGCGTCAGTTGTGTCTGACTCTGCAACCCCATAGACAGCAGGCCAACAGGCTCCTCTGTCCCTGGGATTCTCCAGGCAAGAACACTGGAGTGGGTTGCAATTTCCTTCTCCAGTGCATGAAAGTGAAAAGTGAAAGTGAAGTCGCTTAGTCGTGTCAGACTGAGCGACCCCATGGACTGTAGCCTACCAGGCTCCTCCACCCATGGGATTCTCCAGGCAAGAGTCCTAGAGTGGGGTGCCATTGCATTGCCTTCTCCGGTTAATACCCTATGCCCTGCCATTTCAGAAGCACTGAAAGAATCCATGTTTTTCCAAATCCTTTATCTCCTTCACTTTAAGGGGAGTTTTGAGAGTCTCCTCACTGTTCACTATTTTGTGTGACAGAATCCTAAGGTTTGTAACAGTTACATGGGATGTAACCCGCTAACAGCCCTTAGCTTCTTAATCAAGTAGTTTCTTACATTATCAAAAGCAATCAGTAAAGCACCAAGTTTGACACATGGTGGAGAATTTAGGAACTTAAGTGCTTTTGAGAGAGACAATTTGAGAATTGTGTGGCACAGAAATGCAAAGGTTATCCAAATAATGTTTAGAGACTGTAGAAAGGTAGAAAATTTATCAAAAAGCAAAAAAAAAAAAACAAAAACAAAACTCTGATTAGGCAACCCCCAAAGCAGACTTTATTTCATTATTTTTCCTTGGGCTGGCCAGGCTCATTGCTTTTAGTATGAAGGAGGAAAATGTAATGATATTTTATTCTCCAAAGGCAAAAATGGAGATGCTGAAATTTGATGAGAGAGGCAGGTCAGGTGTTCTCTGTGTGTGGGTTTTGGGGTTTGACAAAGTTACTGCTGAGCTGAGCCTGTTTATCTCTAACACAGAAATGATGGGTTAAAAGGTGGAAAGTTCTATCAATTAGCTAAATTTGTGTGAAACTGATCTGCTTGACTTATTTTTTTCTACTGGTTTGATCTGTTATTTTAGTGTTATATAGGCATAGGTTGAATTACCAGTCAATTTAAGGCAGTTGTGTCCAATAACTAGTCATTTCAATTAAATAAATAAATAAATAAATAAATAAATAAATACATAAATTGAACTTTCATTTGGTGATGAGGAGTATGAAAGCTCTCCAACTAAATGTAACTTTAAGATTGTATGTTGTCATTTCATAGCTAGTCAAAGCTTGTGGGCCTCAATTACTGAAAAATACCCAGATGGAGCAAATTTTTTTCATTTTGAGGAAAACCTCTCTCTTGTTAGCTCTTAATTAGCTGCCTATCCCCTGTTTTTTCATTAAATTTCACTAAGAACTTTTTCTGTAAAGGTATCTAGTAATGCATTTGTATTATATCCCAGGAAAGCACTGACCAAAATCATTTCTTGCCCATGACATTCGGTATTCCTTTGGTTGTCCATCCGGTTAATCAATCTTCAAAACATATCATTTGAGAAACAGCCTTGTGTGATTACCCAATTTTTACCATGATCATCTAGTTCCTCACAAATTACTATTAATATATTTCAACACAGTAAAAATAAAAATAGCATGAATGGACAAGGTCTTCATCCAAGGCAGATCAATGTATGTTTAGGGAATCCAAGTTTTGAATAATACACTTCTGTAGGATACATAACTGGAGAGAGAACACTCTTAGGTCTATTTCATCAATGATTTATATTCTACTATAACCAAGTAGGACCCCATGGGGCCTTCAGGGTTGGGGAGGCCCTTTCCCCCCTACCCTCTGCTTAACTCCTCTCTGAAATACTTAGGTAACAGCAATTTAATGCACATTCCTGGGTTGTTCAGCAGAGGTGAAAACCACCACCAAGTGGAAGAAATTGATTACTTGATGATCATGAACAAACAGCCCCCAGACCTACATAGCATGGTCAAGGAATGATAAAGTTAACCCTTGTAACATCGCTCTGTTACCTCATCATCAATCAATCAGAGAATTGTGCAGGAAGTGATCCCATAAAAAATTTTTTTTGGACGGCAGGAGCCATTATCTCCTTGCATGGCCCTACAGTAAATATTTCTCTGCTCCAAACTCTGACATTTTGGTTTGTTTGGCCTGTGTGTCAGACACACAAACTTGCACTAAAACTAGCATTCACAAGTTATCTAAAATAAGTTGATAAGCCAACTTCTATTTCCCAAATCAAAGTTTTTCAATATAGGCCTCTATAGAGAGTGAAATTATTTCTCAAGGCAAATGTCATAAATATTGCAGTGGAGCAAAATACCCTCTTGAAGATTAGCTCAGGGTTGAGTTTTGGTAACGTGTAGTTTTTTTTTTTTTTTTTTTAATCACATTGAATTGTCTTATTTCTTATACTCAAAAAGAACAAGATTCAAGATTTCTGCTATTTGCATTGGAAAAAGAATATCACTCACATGCTCACTGACTGGCACAGGAATCACAAATTGCTAATTCGCGAAACTGGCTTCAAGACATAGAGGAAGTCCTTCCAGCCTTGGTGTTGTGCTATGGGGAAAATAGATTTATAAACTCTGGAGTGAGTTTCTGCCTACCCGAGGCTGCTGCTGTGCGGAGACCCCAGGCTATGTCTGACCAGGAAGCAAAACCTTCAACTGAGGACTTGGGGGATAAGAAGGAAGGAGAATATAGTAAACCCAAAGTCATCAGACAGGATAGCAGTGAGAGTCACTTCAAAGTGAAAATGATGATACATCTCAAGAAACTCAAAGAATCAGGCTGTCAAAGACAGGGAGTTCCCATGAATTCACTCAGGTTTCTCCTTGAAGGTTAGAAAATTGTTGATAATCACACTCTCAAAGAACTGCGAATGGAAGAAAAGGACATGATTAAAATTTATCAGAAACAAACAGGGGGTCATTCAATGGTTTAGGTATTCTTTTATTTTTTATTTTTCCTTTTCCCTTAATCCTCTTTTATTGTTAAAAATAGCTTTCTTGTAATGTGGTATTCAAAACGTAATTGAAAACCAGCACCCCAACTCTTTAAAATATCTGGCATCTTGAATTCTAGAGCCTATTATTCATCATTGTTTATTTTTATTGTGCTGACTTTTGATGATCAAACCTCAGCCTGCTTCATATCACTCTGTCCTTTTTAAAAATTACATGTATGCATAGAGAGGCCACCTTTTCCAGGACTATGCATTTGCAGGCTTGTGATAAATAAGGTTGACTAATGTGAGTGTTTCTAATGACTCTCCAGTTGGCCCTGAAGTACTAGCATGTAATTGCTTCACTCCTGGGCTATAACTTTCAGTAGGTGATGGAAGTTTTTCAGAAAACTGAACTGTGGAAAATGACCTTTCCTTAACCTGAAGCTACTTTTAAAATCTGAGGATCCAGACCACAAAAAGAGGAATTTCAAGTTGGAATCAAAGTGACAGAGGTATTAAGAATAATGACTAACACCAGGGATAGTTTCACTGAAGAGAAAGCATTTTAAGATAAAAGAAAAAAATCTTGCAGAAGATCCCCCTAAAGATCTAGTTTTCATTAGCGGTTAACGTTATTTACGCAGAAGAATATACAGCAGAGCAGTGCTCTTTTTGACTGTATTTGTACATTTTGGCCTGGGATATGGGTTTTAAATGGACATTGCCTGTATCAGCTTCATTAAAATAACATATTTGTTAAAAAAAAATACTGTCTTTTAAAAATTTAATCAGTCTCAACTCTGTGTTTGTCAGTAGAACATAATAAATAAACGTCTAAAATTGTCACAGGGTTAGCAGTCTTTGGCTAATGATGTAGTATGCATGGGATTATACATATTATATATACTTGTATTTTAATTTAAAATCAAATTTTTACATGATTCAAGGAAAAAAAGAACAGATTTCTTCTAGATTTAAGTGACTATGTGGTTGTAATTAAATAAGATAATGTGGGGTTACATCATAACGATTGGATGAGTTTTGATTTGCTTTAAACCTTCACAGTCAGACTCCTCTGCTAATCAAAAGGTGCTCATAAATTAGCTAACTGAAATGCTACATTTGATTTTTTTTTTTAATGTTGAGGTATTTGAATACCACCTCTATGGTTTTGCCTGATAAATGTGAATAGTCTTCATCTGCTTTACCAATACATTCATTTACCTATTTTGAAATAAAAATGCCATTGGAGTGCCCTGGATACCACATAAATGCCTTGCTTATCATAACTTACCCAGATAATTGAATCAATTGTTTATCTTTTTTGAGCTGCAGTAATCAGGCCAACAGGCAATTTGGAAAGGAAAAAATTACTAACTTTTGACTGGAAACTAGAAAAAGTTGATAATAAATACTGAATATATCTTTTTCTGTTTAGTCTCCATTAAATCATAACACAAATATGTTCTGAGAATTAACTTGTGATTCATTTTTTAAGTGAAATAGGGTGCTTTTTTTCTCGACCTATTGTTAATTACATTGTTTGTAAATTGAGGTTCTATGTGTCAAAATTCTATAGATGCAATTTGTTCAAAATTGATAGCCCTCTCAAAATATTTTTAAAATTATTACTCACTCCCAATTATTACTCATTCCTATTCAGGTATTTCTTATAAATTTTCATACTTCAGGTTTCCCTTGAATTTTTTTGAAGGTTTTGGATAAATTTGGGATAAATTAGCCCTGTTTGTGTTAAAACAATTGAAGCAGAGTAGCAGCTGCCATATTTAGACGTGGGATGATTTCAATCTTCAAATTTTCTATGTGTGTGTGTGTATGTGTGTGTGTATGCTCAGTCATGTTCAGCCCTTTGTGACCCCATGGACTGTAGCCAACCAGACTCCTCTGTCCACAGAATTTTCCAGGCAAGAACAATGGAGTGGGTTTCCATTTCCTACTCCAGGGGATCTTCCCAAACCAGGGATCAAACCTGCATCTCCTGAAATGGCAAGCATGTTCTTTATCCTTGAGCTACGTGGGAAACCAAAGTGTTCAATAATCTCTTCCATTTCCCTTTCTGCTGCCCTTGAACTGAGAGTAAGAGATTTCCATTTATTTTATTTTTATTTTTTTCTGCAGCCAAAGAGAAACAAATAAGGAGACAAACAACAACAACAAAACTATTTGTGGACATGATATTTAACTCCTTTGAACAAATGTAAATACAAGGACAATTGTTCAGTTCATAGTGAAGTCTTCCTTCCTGAGGGTGGGCAGAGAGAGTGAGGCCAGGAGAGCATCAAAGAAGTCCTTACCCCGCCTTCAGGGTGAGTGGCTAAATATCTGTTTTACATTTGAGCCAGTTACGTCCCTATGGCTTTTGTGAATGCCTCTGATGTTGTCTTCGGAGTTTTTTTGAAGCTAAGCTCACAGTCTCATTACAATTAAAGCAGAAGTGAATCCATTGTTTATTTTTGGCTTGAATTTTGTTCAACTGTTTTTATTTTGAAAAAAAATTAAGGTACAATTTAAGAGTATAGGTCTTGGGATCAAATTGACTAGATTTAGTAGGCTAGATTTGTGAGTAGTTACTTCAGTTGACACTGAAAATAATGCTTAGTCTTTTTAGATCTTAGCTTCCTTCTTTATAAAATAACACTGTATGCAAAAAGGTGAATAATACGACACATAAAGTAGAGGAGAAATATAACACACACAATACATAATGTGCCACAGAGTAAGATTTCAGTCAAATCTAAAGGTTCTTCACTCTCCAAATCCCACAACCAAATCAATTTGCTAAATTATACAATGTTATATGAATCATAAAATAATAAAGCTTTAATATTAATTACAACTAAAATGGTACATATTGGTCTATTTACTGATCACTTACTGTATGCTAGCAATATTTTGTGCATTATTTTATTAAATCCTCACAGTAACACTATGTATTAGTCAAGGTTCCCCAGAGAAATGGAACAAATAGGATCTATAAATACAGAAAATGAAAGAGATTTAAATAAACAGAAATATTTGCTTGAAAGAATTGGCTTCCAAGATTATAGAGGTTAGGCAAGTCCAAAATCTACACAGTAAACAGGTAGGCTTGAGACTCAGAAAATAATTACAGTTGGGTCCAAAGACAGTCTTATATTTAAAAAAAAAAAAAAAACCCTCTTCTTACTGGAAGGTCAGTCTATTTCTATTAAATTTTGCAACTGATTCACTGAGGTGCATCTAAATTATGGAGTGGAATTTGCTTTGTACAAAGTTCGCTGACTTAAATGTTAATTTCACCTAAAATATACTGTCACAGTAAAATCTAAAATAATGTTACATCAAATATCTAGATACTATAGCCTAGCAAAGTTTACACATATAGCTGATTATTACATACTATGAAATATCTTGTTTCAATATTTCAGTATTAAAGTGGGTAAATTAAGGCTCAGAAAGTTTGTTGTCAATTTGGAAGACTGATAGAAAAATGTTGAATCTATGACTTCAGCCTGGATCTGTTTTTTTGGGAGCCCACATTATTAACCACTTCATATCATGTATTATATGATCAATAATCATTTTATGATATATGATTTATTATATGATATAATGCAACATAAATTTGGTATAGTATGAATCCCTTTATTAAGGCAACACCTATTTCTTCACAGAAGTTAAACTCGTAATGTAAAGAATACCCTCTCATATTGTTAATTCAGTTACCGCCCTCATTACCCTCTTCTCTTCTTCTTCCTTTACCCTCCCCTTCTCTTCTTTTATCTCTTTCTCCTATTTTTCTTCTTCTTTACTCTTTTTTTTTCTTCTTGGAAAGAAAAGCATTAGCTTGCATTTAATATTAAAAAAATAATCCCCAACTCCCGGAGTCTACCCAAACTCATGTCCATTGAGTTGGTGATGCCATCCAACCATCTCATCCTCTGTTGTCTCCTTCTCCTCCCACCCTCAATCTTTCCCATATCAGGGTCTTTTCAAAAGCATCAGCTCTTTGCATCAGGTAGTCAAAGCATCGAGTTTCAGCTTCAACATCAGTCCTTCCAATGAACACCCTTTAATACCACTTATTAAATAGTTGCTACTGTGTGGATCACAATAAACTGGAAAATTCCAAAAGAGATGGGAATACTAGACCACCTGACCTGCCTGTTCAGAAATGCACGTCAGGAAGCAACCATTAGAATTGGACATGGAACAAGAGGCTGGTTCCAAATAGGAAAAGGAGTACATCAAGGTTGTATATTGTCACCTTGCTTATTTAACTTATATGCAGTGTATATCATAAGAAATGCTGAGCCAGAGAAAGAACAATCTGGAATCAAAATTTCTGGAAGAAATACCAATAACCTCAGATATATGGATGACATCACCTTTATGGCAGAAAGTGAAGAGGAACTAAAAAGCCTATTGATGAAAGTGAAAGAGGAGAGTGAAAAAGTTGGCTTAAAGCTCAACATTCAGAAAACGAAGATCATGGGATCCGGTCCCATCACTTAATGGGAAATAGATGGGGAAACAGTGGAAGCAGTGCCTGACTGTATTTTGGGGGGCTCCAAAATCACTGTAGATGGTGACTGCACCTATGAAGTTAAAAGACACTTAGTCCTTGGAAGGAAAGTTAGACCAACCTAGACAGCATATTAGAAAGCAGGGACATTACTTTGCCAACAAAGGTCTGTCTAGTCAAGGCAATGGTTTTTCCACTAGTCATGTATGGATGTGAGAGTCGGACTATAAAAAAAGCTGAGCACTTAAGAATTGATGTTTTTGAACTATGGTGTTGGAGAAGACTCTTGAGAGTCCCTTGGAAGGCAGGGAGATACAACCAGTCTTGGGTGTTCATTGGAAGGACTGATGTTGAAGCTGAAACTCAATACTTTGACCACCTGATGCAAAGAGCTGACGCTTTTGAAAAGACCCTGATGTGGGAAAGATTGAGGGCGGGAGGAGAAGGGGACAACAGAGGATAAGATGGTTGGATGGCATCACCAACTCAATGGACATGAGTTTGGGTAGACTCCAGGAGGTGGTTATGGACAGGGAGGGCTGGCATCCTGTGGTCCATGAGGCCTCAAAGAGCCAGACACGACTGAGCAACTGAACTGAACTAAACTGATAGCCCAAATAATAGAGGTAAATAAAGAGGATCATCACCATTTAACTCCTACAAAAACCTATTATATAAGTAGAGTTATCTTAATTTTAAAAGGCAGAGACTAAAAATCAGAGAGGTTAAGCAAACTCTTCATGTTCACACAGCTTTCAAATGATGAAACACAGTTTGAATCAGTGTTTTGCTGGGTTCAATGCCAATGATTTTTCCACATATATATACCTAATTATTGAGGAGAAAAGTAGACCAAAAAGTAAGTGGAGAAGAAAGACAAAGAACATCAGAGGATATAGGAAAGAAGGAGAAAAAACAGTAGAAATTTTCTACCAAGTAACACACACACACACACACACACACACACACACACACACACACAATAGGGGTAGGGGAAGTTAGAAAAAGTCTCATTTGTGATCAGGTTGTTTTGGCTAGATAATTCCTTCAGTTCTTTGTTTTGCATAGAGGCAAATTCTTAATATTTCTGAATCATTTCTCAAATTTCAGTGAAATTATAAAAAGATGTTAAATTTGTACCGTCTTTCTTTCTCTTTTCAACCCTACAGTGGATTGCTACCTGGAATAGTTCTGAAGGAGACCTCTTTAGCAATGATTACGGGCAAAAGAAAGGGGCTATGAAAGGGACAAATTCAATCTAATAGATGTCAGAATATAGGAGTAGAATCATATCCAACCTAAGAAGCTTACAACCTAGTAAAAAATCAATTACCTCTCAATATATATTTCTTTAGGATGCTTCAGGATCAGTTTGATTCAGAGGACAGTGCCAGAATCTGCTTTTGAAAATAGTAACTTTTTAACATGATGTGTGTTTCTACATAATTTTTTATGTTGTCTACATCAGTGGCTTTTAAAATTATTTCAAAGCAGAAAGTCTTATACTGAAGATAAGACTATAACACATAAAAGTAGTTGTTCCTACTTCCCCTGGCTTCCCTGCATGACCTCTGAGTCATTCACTAAAGATCTCTGGGATTTTGCATAATTTTGGGGGAAAAAACTACCACGTTTGTTCACGCCATCACAGAAGCTATGGATGATTGGGTGATTAATGGTTTAAGGGTCAGAAATCCCACATAACACACTTGACTATGAACCTGAGCTTTCAAACTCTAAACCAGAGGGAGAACATTGAGACTTCCAGGTTTCAAAGTGTTAGGTAGTTAGAATAGGCAAAAAGAGTCCAGAATGGCACTGGTTAAAAGAGAAGGAGGGGAAAAGCCCGCGAAAATAGAAAATAGAACAAAGGAAGGTCCCAGGACTGGAGGGAGGACTTCAGGTAGAACAAACAGCATGCCTGCCTAGCCCAATTTACATAGGGCAGGCCCATGGGAAGGAGGAAAAACATATAAAAAGAGGAGCCAAAGGATGAGGAGTCTCTCTCTCTTGCTCTCTTTTTCTCTTCCGACTCCCCTCGCCCCTCTTTTTTAGGGTCAGCATGCTCTCAAGCATTGAGGATATATTTTCCTTTATTTTCTAAATAAACTGAGCTGGAACATGGAGTTGTAACACCATCTGAGACCTGTGACGCACCTAGGGCTTTAATGTCTGTCGCTTCAAATGTTTGTTGTGATGAGACAGAACCAAGGAAATTACACACTTCCTTGACATCTGTGGGGGCATGCCTCCAATTTAACCTGGCTGAAACAACCTTGTTGTGGCCCCTGCAAGAAGGAGGCCAAGCACAGGAGGAGCCCAATTTGGCAAAAGCTCCTGCGGGAGGAGATGAACAGGAAGAAAACCCAGCGCAGGGAAAGTGACAAGAAGCCCAGCGTGCTGGAAATTGAGACAGCAAAAAACAAACTCAGCAGAAAGCTCATGCAGCTCAGTCTCAGATTCCAGAAGACCTCCAGTTAAGGTAGGAGGTCCTTGCTCTAATGGCTGAACAGACATATGCCTAACAAAATCTTAATTCCATTACAATCTCTTGTCTCTTGTTTCCTTGAACCCTCCATGAACAGGTGAGTGGCAGTGGGTGCAATGAAGGGACTCTGACAGGGCCTACTCCTCATTGTGTCCCAAAGGCTCCACTATCTTTTGGGCCCCAGTAGCTGTGACCTGAGCTGGTGGGGATTCTTCTGTCCTTAAACTTCTTTGTGCCAGGGATCAGATCAATGAAAACTGTGAGGGCAGGTCAGGTATTTAGCAGATTCTCCAGAAGGTTATGAAGGGAATTCCTTGTCACGCTTTTCCTTTTTTTTTTTTTTTTTTTACTTTACAATATTGTATTGGTTTTGCCATACATTGACATGACTCCACCATGGGTCTACATGTGTTCCCCACCCTGAATTCCTCTCCCACCTCCCAACTCCCATTGCTTTTTCCTCCTGTCCTCCAGTAACTCTCTCCTGGGATTTGAGCCTGGCCAAAACCCATGATGCATGGCTTCAGGACCTAATGAAGCTCAGGCTCTGATGTCTCATTGCAAAAATTCAGTTAGAGACACAGCAATAGGTAAGAAGTGGATCTGTTAGGATTAAGAAAGAAGCACACTCCACAGGGTGTGGACCATTGCAGAGGACCTGTGATGTGGCCATGGAATGTAGTGTGGCTAGGTTTTGTGAACTGGGTGAATTCTTATGCTAATGAGTGGAAGGATCATCTCAACCATTAGGTAACCACCCACTCCTCCATCTCTTGACAGTGCCTTGGAACTGCCCTGCAACCTGGATGTGTAATTTAGCTTGCAGATTGGGGATTAAGGTTTAGTTAAATGTGGTTTGTCATCTTGGACCCATTTGATTTTAATTGATTTATGTTATCCAAGGTCAGTGGCATCAGCCGAGCGGAGCTACCCCGCGTCTGAGATGAATGGTGGCCGGGAGGAGACATCTCGTACCTGAGGCCAATGGTGGTGACCTTGAGGAGCCACCCCAAGCCCGAGGCCAAGGGCGGCAGCTGGGAGGAGCCACCCACACCCAAGACAGGGCTGGCGGCTGGGAGGAGCATCCTGAGAAGCTGTGGCTGCGCAGGTGCAGGAGGGCCTAGAGGAGCTATCTCACGTTGAGGGTCAGGAACAGCAAGAGTAAGAAAATACCCCTCATCAAAGGTAAGCAGCAGTGGCTGTGCTTTGCTGGAGCAGCCGTGAAGAGATACTCCACGCCCAAGGTAAGAGAAATCCAAGTAAGATGGTAGGTGTTGCAAGAGGGCATCAGAGGGCAGACACACTGAACCATACTTGCAGAAAACTAGTCAATCTATTCATACTAGGACCACAGCCTTGCCTAATTCAATGAAGCAAAGTCATGCCTGCGGGGCAACCCAAGACGGGTGGGTCATGGTGGAGAGATCTGACAGAGCATGGTCCACTGGAAAAGGGAATGGCAAGCCACTTCAGTATTCCTGCCTTGAGAACCCCATGAACAGTATGAAAAGGCAAAATGATAGGATACCAAAAGAGGAACTCCCCAGGTCATTAGGTGCTCAATATGCTACTGGAGATCAGTCAAGAAATAACTCCAGAAACAATGAAGGGACGGAGCCAAAGCAAAAACAATACCCAGTTGTGGATGTGACTGGTGATAGAAGCAAGGTCCGATGCTGTAAAGAGCAATATAGCATAAGATCCTGGAATGTCAGGTCCATGAATTAGGGCAAATCGGAAGTAGTCAAACAAGAGATGGCAAGGGTAAACGTCGACATTCTAGGAATCAGTGAATTAAATGGACTGGAATGGGTGAATTGAACTCAGATGACCATTACATCTACTACTGCGGGCAGAAATCCCATAGAAGAAACGGAGTAGCCATCATAGTCAACAAGAGTCCGAAATGCAGTACTTGGATGCAATCGCAAAAATGACAGAATGATCTCTGTTTGTCTCCAAGGCAAACCATTCAATATCACAGTTATCCAAGTCTATTCCCCAACCAGCAATGCTGAAGAAGCTGAAGTTGAACGGTTTTATGAAGACCTACAAGACATTTTAGAACTAACACCCAAAAAAAGATGTCCTTTTCTTTTAGGGGACTGGAATGCAAAAGTAGGAAGTCAAGAATCACCTGGAATAACAGGCAAAATTGTCCTTGGAGTGCAGAATGAAGCAGGGCAAAGACTAATAGAGTTTTGCCAAGAAAATGCACTGATCATAGCAAACAACCTGTTGCAACAACACAAGAGAAGACTCTACACATGGACATCACCAGATAGTCAACACCGAAATCAGATTGATTCTATTCTATGCAGCCAAAGATGAAGAAGCTCTATACAGTCAACAAAAACAAGACCAGGAGCTGACTGTGGCTCCGATCATGAACTCCTTATTACCAAATTCAGACTTAAACTGAAGAAAGTAGGGAAAACATCTAGACCATTCAGGTATGATCTAAATCAAATCCCTTATGTTTATACGGTGGAAATGAGAAATGGATTGAAAGGACTAGATCTGATTGATAGAGTGCCTGATGAACTATGGAATGAGGTTCGTGACATTGTACAGGAGACAGGGATCAAGATCATCCCCATGGAAAAGAAATGCAAAAAAGGAAACTGGCTGTCTTGGGAGGCCTTACAAATAGCTGTGAAAAGAAGAGAGGCTAAAAACAAAGGAGAAAAGGAAAGATATAAGCATCTGGATGCAGAGTTCCAAAGAAGAGCAAGAAGAGATAAGAAAGACTTCTTCAGCAATCAATGCAAAGAAATAGAAGAAAACAACAGAATGGGAAAGACTAAAGATCTCCTGAAGAAAATTAGAGTTACCAAGGGGACATTTCATGCAAAGATGGGCTCAATAAAGGACAGAAATGGTATGGACCTAAGAGAAGCAGAAGATATTAAGAAGAGGTGGCAAGAATACACAGAAGAACTGTACAAAAAAGATCTTCACGACCCAGATAATCATGATGATGTGATCACTAATCTAGAGCCAGACATCTTGGAAAGCAAAGTCAGGTGGGCCTTGGAAAGCATCACTATGAACAAAGCTACCGGAGCTGATGGAATTCCAGTTGAGCTGTTTCAAATCCTGAAAGATGATGCTGTGAAAGTGCTGCACTCCATATGCCAGCAAATTTGGAAAACTCAGCAGTGGCCACAGGACTGGAAAATGTCAGTTTTCATTCCAATCCCAAAGAAAGGCAATGCCAAAAATTGCCCAAACTACCAGACAATCCCACTCATCTCACATGCTAGTAAAGTAATGCTCAAAATTCTTCAAGCCAGATTTCAGCAATTTGTGAACCGTGAACTTCCTGGTATTCAAGCTGGTTTTAGAAAAGGCATAGGAACCAGAGATCAAATTGCCAACATCGACTGGATCATGGAAAAAGCAAGAGAGTTCCAGAAAAACATCTATTTCTGCTTTATTGACTATGCCAAAGCCTTTGACTGTGTGGATCACAATAAACTGTGGAAAATTCTGAAAGAGATGGGAATACCAGACCACCTGACCTGCCTCTTGAGAAATCTGTATGCAAGCCAGGAAGCAACAGTTAGAACTGGACATGGAACAACAGACTGGTTCCAAATAGGAAAAGGAGTGCATCAAGGCTGTATATTGTCACCCTGCTTATTTAACTTCTATGCAGAGTACATCATGAGAAACGCTGGACTGGAAGAAACACAAGCTGGAACCAAGATTGCCGGGAGAAATATCAATAACCTCAGTTATGCAGATGACACCACCCTTATGGCAGAAAGTGAAGAGGAACTAAAAAGCCTCTTGATGAAAGTGAAAGAGGAGAACTAAAATGTTGGCTTACAGTTCAAGATTCAGAAAACGAAGATCATGGCTTCTGGTCCCATCACTTCACGGGAAATAGATGGGGAAACAGTGGAAACAGTGTCAGACTTTATTTTTTCGGGCTCCAAAATCACTGCAGATCGTGATTGCAGCCATGAAATTAAAAGTTGCTTACTCATTGGAAGAAAAGTTATGACCAACCTATATAGTATATTCAAAAGTAGAGACATTACTTTGCCGACTAAGGTCTGTCTAGTCAAGGCTGTGCTTTTTCCTGTGGTCTTGTATGGATGTGACAGTTGGACTGTGAAGAAGGCTGAACGCCGAAGAATTGATGCTTTTGAACTGTGGTGTTGAAGAAGACTCTTGAGAGTCCCTTGGACTGCAAGGAGATCCAACCAGTCCATTCTGAAGGAGATCAGCCCTGGGATTTTTTTGGAAGGAATGATACTAAAGCTGAAACTCCAGTACTTTGGCCAATGCATGCAAAGTGTTGACTCATTGGAAAAGCCTCTGATACTGGGAGGGATTGAGGGCAGGGGGAGAAGGGGACGACCGAGGACGAGATGGCTGAATGGCATCAAGGACTCGATGGACATGAGTCTGAGTGAACTGGGGGAGATGGTGATGAACAGGGAGGCCTGGCCTGCTACAATTCATGGGGTTGCAAAGAGTCGGACACGACTGAGCGACTGCACTGAACTGAACTAAATTTGGGCCATTTCATTCTTTCGAAAGTTGTGCCCTGACCCCTTCCCTCCTGTTTCATGCTCTTTTCCTGAGCCCTGTCTGGCCTTTAATGTTGCCTCTACATTCTTCTGGAGGGACAACCAGAAAATAGCTGGCCATTGGGAGGGAAATACTGTATCATATCCAACCCCTGTAGATATTCAGGCCTTCACCTCCATGTTTCCAACAACATGTGCAACATTAGCATCTCTCAATTAACCTGCTAGAGTGGGAGACAGGCACACAATATCTGCTAGAAGTCCATCTGTTGTCATCTCTTCAAAGGCAATTGGGCTTCCAGGAATAACGTTTGCCACTTTGGGAGTTAGCCCTGCAGAACATTTGGCCCCAAAGCCTTACTGCCCTTCTCCTAAAGTTACAAACATACCCCTGGATCAAATCTCCACTCCATTTTTATGGAACATTTGGTCTGCTTATTAATTGTTTCTTAAGCCAATTACTAACTCCTACAACCAAGACCCTGCCCCCTTGTAGGCAACATTGCTCCATCCCGCTTATTATTAAAATACTCTTAAAGCCCCTAAACAGAGAAGGCAATGGCAACCCACTCCAGTACTCTTTACTGGAAAATCCCATGGACGGAAGAGCCTGGTCGGCTGCAGTCCATGGGGTCACACAGAGTCAATCACGACTGAGCAACTTCACTTTCATTTTTCATTTTCATGCATTGAAGAAGGAAATGGCAACCCACTCCAGTGTTCTTGCCTGGAGAATCCCAAGGTTGGGGGAGACTGGGAGACCCGTCTATGGGGTCGCACAGAGTCGGACGCAACTAAAGTGACTTAGCAGCAGTAGCAGAAGCAGCAAAGCCCCTAACAGGGCCAGATAACCCACACTCCTTTGTCATTATTTCTGTTACTACCTAAAATGCGTCTATGAAAATGAAATGTGTACCATTGGAAACACCCTAAACTGCTCTTATGAAGGACTAGGGGAGGAAATCAGTGACTTATAATCCCTTAGAGCAGTAAGTGGATAAGGCTTATGACTGTTTCACCAGGTTCCCAGTCTCAGAGCATAGGCTTGAATTGCTTTATGTTATGGTATATACTCCCATCTGTAGTGTACAAACTGGCAATGAGTTACGATGACAAACCCTTAATCCTACCCAGCACCGGTCACACTGGAGACCTTGGGGACACCCAACTCCAGTCTGGGTGTCCCAGAATGGTGACATGTTTTGACCTGGCTGGGGCCTGGTCCTTGAAATGTTGTCACGCCTCATCCTACTCAGGAATCCACCATTCCAGGGGACCCAGGAGGTCGACATGCCTCATCCTGCCCAGGGACCTGATTCTCGGGAGGCCGACATGCCTCTACCTGACCAGGGATTCGATCTCCAGGAGGTTTTCACACTTCAGCTTGCCTGGGGATCTGCACCCTGAGCTGGGGTCGCCTAGCTCTCAAATTCCAGCAGTACTGAGTAGGATAAGTTTCTAAAAGACTCACCTCTAAGGAAGTCCACCCATAGAAATAGAAGGAAGCCTATTATTTTTGGGACTGTGCCCAGTCTCAGTGATAACTCCAAGCCCAATGAGAACACCATTGCCTTTCTGGAAAGCCTAAAAGAGACACTCCAAAAGTTTACCAATTGGGACTTAGACTCTTACAGGTGATATTAAAAGACAGATTTCTGTCCCAATGTGCATCACACATCAGGATAAAGTTATAACAGCTTCAGTAGCAGGACCCTGCTGCCTCTTTAGATGAGATGGTCCAGAGAGCCACCAATACCTTTTATAACAGAGAACAGGAAAGGGAAGCCAATGCCCAGGAAAGGGAGAAAAGGAAAGACACAAGGCATGCCCAGATGATGCCCACCTTCCAGGTAAGCTCTATGGCAAACCCTGAGTCCTTGAAGGACAAGGCACCAGGCAAATGTCTAATCTGTAGACAGGTGGGCTTTGGGCCAAAGAATGTCCAAACCATGACAAGTCTCCTAAAATGGCTTGCTACAAATACCATCAATTGGGATATTGGGCGACACTCTGCTCTTGGGACCCTAGAGCTTCAAGGTCAAGTGCCAAGCCTTCCCTAAAGATGGTTCAACAGGAATGAGGCAGCCCGTTCCAGCCAGCCTGCCTGTCACAGATAACCATCACGGGGCTGGAGCCAAGGGTGAAACTGGATGTGGCAGAAACCTTGGACCACCAGACAAAACCACAAGAGGGCTTGTTGGAAGATCCTCTGACCAATCCTGAAGAAATTTGGTACACTGATAGAAGCAGTTTTGTCTTGGATGATAAAAGAAGAACAGGATATGTGGTAGTCTCCAATTTTGAGACCATAGAGGCTAAACCTTTGGAGAAGGCAATGGCACTCCACTCCAGTACTCTTGTCTGGAGAATCTCAGGGACAGGGGAGCCTGGTGGGCTGCCATCTATGGGGTCACACAGAGTCAGAAACGACTGAAGTGAGTTATCAGCAGCAGCAGGCTAAACCTTTGCCACCAGGTACTTCAGCCCAATTCTCTGAGTTCATAGCTCTGACTCAAAAGTAGCAGCTCCATGCTGCTGGAGCAGCAGCTGTGAAGAGATACCCCACATCCAAGATCAGGAGCAGCGGCTGTGTTTTGCTGGACTGGCCATGCAGAGATACCTGACGTCCAAGGTCAGAGAAACCAGAGTAAGATGGGAGGCGCTGGAGCAGCTGGGAGGCGATACTCACATCCAAGGGCAAAGAAGAAGTCCCAGCAAGATGGCAAGAAGGGCGAATTTGCGTTTAGTCTAACCCCATTCCTGCCAGAGATGTGCAGAGGGCTCAAACAAATCTTGTGCCACCAGGACCCAGGGACCCCACAGAGACTGAGACAGAACTGTGTTTGACATCCCCGACTCAGGTATGGCATAAGCCCTCTTGGAGGAGGTCGCCATTAACCCACCATAGAGCTGCCAGAACTTACACCAAACTGGGAAATACATTCTTGGAAGGCACAACAGAAACTTGCACACACCAGGACCCAGGAGAAAGGAGCATGGACCCTACAAGAGACTGTCACAGAGATGCCTGTGTGTGTCCGTGAGTCTCTGGTAGAGATGTGGCTTGGTGGTGGCCTTCTGCAGGGTTGGAGGCAGTGAGTGTAGCAGTACATGCATGGGATTTTTTGAGGGAAGTCATCATTATCTTCATTAACTCCACCATAGTTTGACTGCCTACAATGCAGGAGACCTGGGTTTGATCCCTGTGTTGGGAAGACCTTGGAGAAGGAAATGGCAACCCACTCCAGTACTCTTGCCAGGAGAATCCCATGGACAGGGGAGCCTGATGGGCTACAGTCCACAAGATCCCAGAGTTGGAATGAGCAACATCACTTAAAAATAGCATGGAGGGAGCACAGCTCCACTCATCAACAGAAAATTGTATTAAAGCTTTACTGAGCATGGCCCCACCAATCAGAACAACACCCAGTTTCCACCTCAGTCAGTCTATCCCATCAGGAAGCTTCCATAAGCCACTTATCCTTCTCCATCAGAGGGCAAACAGTTTCAAAACTACAATCACAGAAAAATAACAGTCTAATCACATGGACCACAGCCTTTTCTAACTCAATGAAACTATGAGCCATGCCCTGTAGGTACACCAAGACAGACAGATCATGGTGGAGAGTTCTAACAAAACGTGGTCCACTGGAGAAGGGAATGGGAAACCACTTCATTATTCTTGCCTTGAGAACCCATGAACACTATGAAAAGGCAAAAAGATAGAACACTGAAAGATGGACTCTCCAGGTCAGCAGGTGCCCAATATGCTACTGGAGAGAAAAATTTCAGGAAGAATGAAGAATGAAGAAATGGAGAAAAAAGCAAAAGCAATATACAGTTTTGGATGTGACTGGTGACGGAAGAAAAGTCCAATGCTATAAAGAGCAATGTTGCCTAGGAACCAGGAATGTTAGGTTCATGAATCAAGGCAAACTGGAGGTGGTCAAAGATGGCAAGAATGAACGTTGACATTTTAGGAATCAGTGAATGGAAATGGACTGGAATGGGTGAATTTAATGAAGATGATCTTTACTACTGTGGGCAAGAAACCCTTAGAAGAAATGGAGTAGCCATCATAGTTAACAAAAGAGTCTGAAATACAGTTCAGTTCAGTCCAGTTCAGTAGCTCAGTCATGTCCGAGTTTTTCAGACCCCATGTATCACAGCACGCCAGGCCTCCCTGTCCATCACCAACTCCCGGAGTTCACTCAGACTCGCATCCATCAAGTCAGTGATGCCATCCAGCCAGCCCATCCTCTGTCATCCCCTTCTCCTCCTGCTCCCAGTCCCTCCCAGCATCAGAGTCTTTTCCAATGAGTCAACTCTTCGCATAAGGTGGCCAAAGTACTGGAGTTTCAGCTTTAGCATCATTTCCTCCAAAGAAATCCCAGGGCTGATCTCCTTCAGAATGGACTGGTTGGATCTCCTTGCAGTCCAAGGGACTCTCAAGAGTCTTCTCCAACACCACAGTTCAAAAGCATCATTTCTTCAGTGTTCAGCTTTCTTCACAGGTCAGGAGGCAACAGGTAGAATTGGACATGGAACAACAGACTGGTTCCAAATAGGAAAAGGAGTATGTCAAGGCTGTATATTGTCACCCTGCTTATTTAACTTATATGCAGAGTACATCATGAGAAACGCTGGGCTGGAAGAAGAACAAGCTGGGATCAAGATTGCCAGGAGACATATCAATAACCTCAGATATGCAGATGACACCACCTTTATGGCAGAAAATGAAGAGGAACTAAAAATCCTCTTGATGAAAGTGAAAGCGGAAAATGAAAAAGTTGGCTTAAAGCTCAACATTCAGAAAACGAAGATCATGGCATCTGGTCCCATCACTTCATGGGAAATAGATGGGGAAACAGTGGAAACAGTGTCAGACTTTATTTTGGGGGGCTCCAAAATCACTGCAGATGGTGACTGCAGCCATGAAATTAAAAGACGCTTACTCCTTGGAAGAAAAGTTATGACCAACCTAGATAGCATATTGAAAAGCAGAGACATTACTTTGCCAACAAAAGTCCATCTAGTCAAGGCTATGGTTTTTCCAGTGGTCATGAAATGCAGTACTTGGATGCGATCTCAAACATGACAGAAAGATCTCTGCTTATTTACAAGGTAAACGGTTAATATCTCAGTAATCCAAGTCTATGTACCATCCAGTAATGCTGAAGAAGCTGAAGTTAAATGATTCTATGAAGACCTACAAGAACTAACACCCAAAAAAGATATCATTTTCACTATAAGGGACTGGAATGCAAAAGTAGGAAGTCAAGAAACACCTGGAGTAACAGGCAAATTTGGCCTTGGAGTACAGAATGAAGCAGGGCAAAGGCTAATAGAGTTTTGCCAAGAGAACGCACTGGTCATGGCAAACACCCTCTTCCAAAAACACAAGAGAAGACTCTACACATGGACACATGGACATAACCAGATGGTCAACATTGAAATCAAATTGATTATATTCTTTGCTGCCAAAGATGGAGAAACTCTCTACAGTCAGCAAAACCAAAACCAGAAGCTGACCGTAGCTCAGATCATGAACTCCTTGTTGCCAAATTCATAACTAAAGTGAAGAAAGTAGGGGAAACCACTAGACCATTCAGGTATGACCTAAATCGAATCCCTTACAATTATACAATGAAGGTGACAAATAGATTGAAGGGATTAGATCTGATAGACAGACTGTCTGAAGAACTATGGATACAGGTTCATGGCATTGTACAGGAGACAGGGAGCAAGACCATCCCCAAGAAAAAGAAATGCAAAAAGCAAAATGGCTATCTGACGAGGTATTACAAATTGCCGGGAAAAGAAGAGAAGTGAAAAGCATAGGCGAAAAGGAAAGATACATCCATTTGAATGCAGGCTTCCAAAGAATAGCGAGGAGAGATAAGAAAGCCTTCCTCAATGATCAGTGCAAAGAAATAGAGGAAAACAATAGAAAGGGAAAGACTAGAGATCTCTTCAAGAAAATTAGAGATTCCAAGGGAATATTTCATGCAAAGATGGGCTCAATAAAGGCAGAAATGTTACGGACCTAACAGAAGCAGAAGATATTAAGAAGAGGTGGCAAGAATACACAGAAGAACTGTACAAAAAAGATCTTCATGACTCAGATAATCATAATGGTGTGAGCACTCAACTAGAGCCAGACATCCTGGAATGTGAAGTCAAGTGGGCCTTAGGAAGTGTCACTAAAAACAAAGCTAGTGGATGGAATTTTGGTTGAACTATTTCAAATCCTGAAAGATGATGCTGTGAAAGTGCTGCACTCAATATGCCAGCAAATTTGGAAAACTCAGCGGTGGCCACAGGACTGGAAAAGGTCAGTTTTCATTCCAATTCTAAAGAAAGACAATGCCAAAGAATGCTCAAAGTACTGCACAATTGCACTCATCTCACATGCTAGTAAAATAATGCTCAAAATTCTCCAAGCCAGGTTTCAGCAATATGTGAACTGTGAACTTCCTGATGTTTAAGCGGGTTTTAGAAAAGGCAGAGGAACCACAGATCAAATTGCCAACATCCACTGAATCATCAAAAAAGCAAGAGAGTTCCAGAAAAGCATCTATTTCTGCTTTATTGACTATGTCAAGGCCTTTGACTGTGTGTATTACAATAAACTATGGAAAATTTTGAAAGAGATGGGAATACCAGACCACCTGACCTGCCTCTTGAGAAATCTGTATGCAGGTCAGGAAGCAACAGTTAGAACTGGACATGGAACAATAGACTGGTTCCAAATAGGAAAAGGAGTATAGGAGTATACATCAAGGCTGTATATTGTCACCCTGCTTATTTAACTTATATGCAAAGTCCATCATGAGAAATGCTGGGCTGGAGGAAGCACAAGCTGGAATCAAGATTTCTGGGAGAAATGGTCAATAACCTCAGATGTGCAGATGACACCACCCTTATGGCAGAAAGCAAATAAGTACTAAAGAGCCTCTTGATGAAAGTGTGAAAGAGGAGATTGAAAAAGTTGGCTTAAAGCTCAACATTCAGAAAACTAATATCTTGGCATCTAGTCCCATCCCTTCATGGCAAATAAATGAAGAAACAGTGGAAATAGTGGCAGGCTTCATTTTTTTGGGACTCCAAAATCACTGCAGATGGTGACTGCAACCATGAAATTAAAAGATGTTTACCCCTTGGAAGGAAAGTTATGACCAACCTAGACAGCATGTTAAAAAACAGAGACATTACTTTGTTAACAAATTCCATCAAGTTAAGGCTCTTGTTTTTCCAGTAGTCATGTACAGATGTGAGGGTTGGACCATAAAGAAAGCTGTGCACCAATAATTAATACTTTTGAATTGTGGTGTTGGAGAAGATTCTTGAAGTCCCTTGGACTGCAAAAGATCCAACCAATCCATCCTAAAGGAAAGCAGTCCTGACTTTTCATTGGAAATGGAAGGTTATTGTTGAATCACACAAATCCGTCGGGATTCTTGGCCCCCGGTGGAGAAGAATTCAATCTGAGGCCAGAGACGAAGCTTGATCGCTCAGAGCTTTTGTGTAATAAAGTTTTATTAAAGTATAAAGGAGATAGAGAAACCTTCTGACATAGGCATCAGAAGGGGGTAGAAAGAGTACCCCCCTGCTAGTCTTCAGCTCGATGTCATATAGTCACTAGGAGTCTGTTAATGAAAGAAAAGAATGTCTTAAAACTCAGAATGACACCAGGCTCCTCACCCATAAGATGCATTTTGGGATTATCTTGGCACCAAGTGGTTCATCCTAAGCCATACAATGATTAACTTGAATCTTGAAGAAGGGCAGATCACCATAAAAATAATTTCGTTTACATAGATTAGGGGAACAATATCAGAGTATAACATACTGGTTTGTCAAGTAGGTTCTGAGCCAAGAGGCAAAACCGACTTGAAGACAGAGTTTGGGGTAAATGCATAATACATTAGCATAGCTTAAGATAAACATTTCCATAAGAAAAAGGCATTGGTTATCTCTAGGTTTGAGAATAGTTAACTTCAGGTGAAACGAGGTGTCATTATGGCAACACAGTATTTTAAGAAAAACCTCCTTTTAAATTTGTATAGAGAAGGAAAAAATATCGCTAGTTTGTTTCCTCCTGCCGCTTCAGAGAGATAAAAATGTTTGACATTTGCAGGCTATTTTCTCCGCTTGGAGACCTCTGGCCTTCCTGCCTGTTACGCTCTCAGAAGGACTGATGTTGAAGCTGAAACTCCAATACTTTGGCCACTTGATTCGAAGAGCTGACTCGTTTGAAAAGACCCTGATGTTGGGAAAGATTGAAGCCAGGAGTAGAAGGGGACGACAGAGAATGAGATGGTTGGATAACATCACTGACTCAATGGACATGAATTTGAGTAAACTCTGGGAATGGTGATGGACAAGGGGGCCTGGTGTGCTGCAGTCCATGGGGTCACAAAGAGTGGGACAGGACTGAGCAACTGAACTGAACTGATAGCTCTGACTCGAACTTTAGCGTTGGGGACACAAAAAAAGAGTAGCAATTACACTGACTCCAAATATGTCTTTCAGGTGCTACATACACATGCTTCTATTTGGAAAGAGGCCGCCAGACCACCAGAGGGTCCCCAATCAGATATTGTGATCCAGTCCTTAGACTCTTGGAGGCAGTAAATCTGCCCACTGAGGTTTCCATCTCCCATTGTAAAGGACACCATAAAGGGGACACTTGAAGTGGCACGAGGGAACCAAGCAGCTGATCAGGCAGCTAAGAGAGCAGCATTACAGAAAAATGGCCTAATAAGGGTTGCCACCTTAGTTCCACAGACTAAGTTGCCAAAAACTCCTTTTTATACTGAAGGTGAGACTTTTAAAGCTAAGAATGAGGGCTTTCATGAAAATCATATGGGGTGGTCCTAAAAGGAGAGAGTCCTTTTTCTTGGGAATCTCCAATCGAAGTTGGTTAACTCCTTACATGGCACTACTCATTTAGGGGAAAGGCCCTCCAAAGATTACTAGAAAGGTCTTTCAGAGGAGCAGGCCTCCAAACGACTATAAGGCAAGTGGTCTCCTCTTGTCCCACTTGACAATTAAACAACCCAAAAGGATCTCAAAGACCTTTGCTGGCCCAGCCTGTCCAATGACGTGGGACCTACCCAGGAGAGGACTGGCAGGTGGACTTCACCCAAATGCCAGTTTCTCAAAGGTATAAATATCTATTAGTCATGATAGATACATTCACAGGATGGATAGAAGGCTTTCCCACCCAGACTGAGAAGGCTGAGGAGGTGGCAAAAAAAAAAAAAGACTTCTCCATGAAATCATTCCAAGATTTGGTCTGCCCAGGGCATTGCAAAGTGACAATGGGACATCATTTACTTCTAAGGTCACCAAAGTGGTCTCTAAAGCATTGGGCATTACTTATTATCTGCATTGTGCCTGGAGGCCTCAGGCTTCAGGAAAAGAAGAAAGAGCAAACCAATTCTTAAAATCAGTGATAAAAAAGAAAACCCTGGAGACCTCCCTGGGATGGAAGGAAGCTTTACCAATAGCTCTCCTGCACACCTGTATTGCCCCCAAGGAACAGGTTGGTCTTAGACCTTATGAGATGCTATATGGGAGACCTTTTATTTGTGTCAATGACCTCTTCCTAGATCCAGAGGCTCAGAACCCCTGGTCTTATACCATGGTCATTGAGCAATTCCAACAGGTCAACCAGAACCCAAAAGATTCTAAGGAGTCACCATCATATGCTCCAGGGACTCAAGTCCTAATTAAAGTCTGGAAAGATGGATTGCCAAAGGCTCAGCTTCAGCCCACATGGAAAGGCCCCTGCCCTGTAATACTTTCTACCTCCACAGCAGTCAAGGTACCAGGATATGACTCCTGTATTCACTACAGACGAGTCAAGCCATGGAAGAAAACAGAAGAGGACACTCAATACACCTGTGAGCCCTTGGGAGATCTCAGATACCTATTCAGAACTACAAATGAGTGCCCCTAATGAACACCCCCAAAATTAAGCTTCTGGGGATAAGATTTCTCAGAACAGCTCTCAAGAGCCAACACATCTTGGAAGGGGTTTTACTCCAAAACAGACAGGAGATAAATCTTCTGATCCCTGAACAGGAAGGGACTTGATCCCCCTGGTGGTAGGAATTTGGAGTTGGCTAATGCCCCTACTAGTCCTTGTTATCACCATATTGATACTGCTTATGATTGCTCCATGTATTATCAATTGTCTAACCTGTTTTGTCTCTGCCCAGCTCAACAAGCTACAATGTGCAGTGCCAGTTCAACAAGGATACATAAAAATACAGTTGACCACAGAAAATATCACTCTCCCTTAGATGGACACCACTATAAAGACTATGAGGCCTGAGCCTAGCAAGAGGGGGAGGCTTAATGCTCCTCGCCATCCCAGTTTAGCAGGAGGTAGCCAGAAAGACCTTGATGCCCCTATTCCCAAAGAATTGGTCCTCCCATCTCTTGAGGGGGAATTTTAGGTAGGTAGAATAGGAAAAAGGAGCTCAGAATGGCAGTGGCTAAAAGACAAAGAAGGGAAAAGCCTATGAAAATAGAACAAAGGAAGGTCTGAGGACCAGAGTGAGGACCTCAAGTAGAACAAGCAGCACTCCTAGCTTGCTCAGTTTACATAGGACAGGCCCAGGGGGAGGAGAAAAAAAAAAGGCATAAAAAAGAGGTGCCAAAGGGCTGGGGATCTGGTGCGCACTCCCTCTCTCTTCTCTTCATGTGTTTTCAGCTGGCATGCCCTTATGCCTTGAGGATGTATTGTCCTTTACTTTCTAAATAAAACTGAGCTATAACACGGAGCTGTAACACTGGTTCATCACTTCGAATTTTTGTTGTGATGAGACAGAACTGAGGAAATTACACACTTCTCCGACAAAAGAAAATGGAAAGAATGCAGGAGAGTAACAATTGGCCAGGTAAGGAATCAGGCACGCTGACTTAGGGAAAGCAATCTTAGAGTCATTACCTATAGAATGGATAGCAGTGTTTTGTTGCAAATGTTGCGTTTCCTACATATGCATGTGTAGCCCCATGAGACTAGGGGATACATCATTATTTCTGAGCTTTGATCATGGCTAGGAAGATTACTAGGGCAGCCCAAATTCCTAAGTGTTTGACATGTGTTGGGAGCCACATTAGGCATTACTGACAAAATGCAGGCATGACCCCAACTCTCTCTCTTTGTCCTGCAAGCATGGACCTGGAATGAAGGGGTTATCTTGTGATTCTGACTTGTTTTTTGCTCTCCTCGGCTGAGTTGACTGAAAAGAATATTAAGGTGCTTATTGTTCTTGAGAGGAGCATGAGAAGGCACAAAGCCTTCTGCAGCTGTGGTCATAAAATAATTCATAAAGTTAATCATTGACATTTGTTTAAGGACTTTTACAAAAGAGTGTTCCAGGATGAGAACATAGGCCACAGCTTGAGGCCATGGGAGGGACTGCTAACTGAAGCCTATCTGTGAGGAAAATGTTTATGGCAAGGGAGTTTACTGAATTTAGGGCTTAGACATAATTACAATATTTAGAAGTTGAAGATTTAAGGAATGTTGTAATGTTAGCATAATTTACTATAGCTTATAGAGGTTAGGAATTTTAGAGATACTATAGCTCGAAGCCTTTTTAAGAGATAGTAAGCTCAGGATGTTAGGGGCAAAAAAGCTCAGGATGTTAGAAATTTAGAAAGATAAGAAGTAAACTGAGGAATGTAGCATGAGTTACAATGTAATCACAAGTTAACTATAGGACACGTAAGAGGAAGTAGATAATAAATGGTAAAGCTGATTCCAAGAGAATCGCTGAAACATGAACTCTGTTTGAAGGACAAAGATGATTTATGGAGATAATAAATCTGGGTGAGGGGGAACTGAAAATGTCAAACCTCTAACCTAATGTTTTTGTAAAAGTATAAAACAGAATCTTAAACTTAAAATAAGTAGGCAGTCCAAGAAAACTGAGAGGCTGTCTTGTTACTTGCTGACACCGTTCCTCCCTTCAGGCTGAATCCCTGGCTGCTGGAGCTGGACTCTGGCAGACATGCTTTCTCACTTAATTGCAATTGCTGCCATTCATAACTGGCATCACTGATAAAATGTGACTTCGCTGAGACTTGGATTGGCCTTTATAGAAACTACTATTTATTGAATGAGGACATGGTGATAAATAACAGAGACTGACCATACATAACTAAAGTAATTTCTCTGCTTCCTCTTACATTGTCAAACATATTTGTTTTGATATCTTTTTCCCCAATTTGATTGTGTCCTGAAAAGTTGCTCGCCAAATTGCCTCAGTCATGTCCAACTCTTTGCGACTCTGTAGACCATAGCTCATCAGGCTTCTCTGTCCCTGGGATTCTCCAGGCAAGAATACTGGAGTGTGTTGCCATGCCCTCATACAGGGGATCTTCCCAACCCAGGGATCAAACCCGCAATTCTTATGTCTCCTGCATTAGCAGGTAAGTGCTTTACCACTAGTGCCACCTGGAAAGTCCCCCTCAGAGGTTACCACCCTCATGTTATATTTATCATCATTTACTTATCTATCATCTTCTCCTTCCTCCCTCAGTCTAGAATCTAAGTTCTACAAAGATGAGAACATCCTTGCCTTCTTAATTTTTTAATCCCAGCATTCAGGATTTTACACAGTAGGCATAGTAGGCACACACACATTCATTGAGAAATGATTAAGGCACTGTCTCCTGGGCTGTTTATCATGTTCCTTATAAATACTAATTTAAAAATATATTGATTTATCAATCATTTGTGTCATTTTTGCTTATCCCTGTGTAAAGCTACTTTCTTTCGCTCTAAAAATATTTTCCAATGCATTTTATTTTCACTGCACATGCATAAAACTAAACCTGATCAACTTCCCCTTGTATTATTCTGAGTTGCATGATCCTTCCATCTTTAATTCATGACGATGCTCTGCAGGCTCTTATCAGCCAAGAGCTGGAATCTAAAGTACCTGGACCACAAATCCTTTACAGAATATTATGACAGACTAGGGTGGCCGATCTTCATGCACTGTGAAAATAATTTCATAATGTGTCTATGCATGTTTTCCGATGTTATCTTCATACTCGGATGACAGTTAAAAATCGAATTACTTTTCTTCCTTTTCCTCCTTTTCACTCCTACAATCCTGTGAATTTATTTTAAAAGACAGTAATCCAATTTTAATGGAGTTCAGTTCAGTTGCTCAATTGTGTCCGATTCTTTGCTACCCCAAGAACTGCAGCATGCTTGGCCTTCTGTCCATTGCCAACTCCCAGAGAATACCCAAACTCATTTCCATTGAGTCAGTGGTGCCATCCAACCATTTCATCCTCTGTCATCCCCTTCTCCTCCTGCCCTCATTCTTTCCCAGAATCAGGATCTTATTAAAAGAGTAAGCTCTTTGCATCAGGTGGCCAAAGAACTGAAGTTTCAGCTTCCACATCAGTCCTTCCAATGAAAACCCAGGACTGATTTCCTTTAGGATGGACTGGTTGGATCTCCTTGCAGTCCAAGGGACTCGCAAGAGTCTTCTCCAACACCACAGTTCAAAAGCATCAATTCTTTGGTGCTAAGCTTTCTTTGTAGTCCAATTCTGACTTCCATACATGACTACTGGAAAAAACCATACCCTTAACTAGACTGACCTTTGTTGACAAAGTAATGTCTCTGCTTTTTTAACATGCTGTCTAGGTTAGTCATAACTTTCCTCCCAAGGAGTAAGCATCTTTTAATTTCATGGTTACAGTCACCATCTGCAGTGATTTTGGAGCCCAGAAAAATAAAGTCTGACACTGTTTCTACTGTTTAACCATCTATTTCCCATGAAGTGATGGGACCAGATGTCATGATCTTAGTTTTCTTAATGTTGAGATTTAAGCCATCTTTTTCATTCTCCTCTTTCACTTTCATCAAGAGGCTCTTTTGTTCTTCTTTACTTTCTGCCATAAGGGTGGTGCCATCTGCATATCTGAGGTTATTGATATTTCTCCCAGCAATCTTGATTCCAGCTTGTGCTTCCTCCAGCCCAGCATTTCTCATGATGTACTCTGCATAGAAGTTAAATAATCAGGGTCCCAATATATAGCCTTGACATACTCCTTTTTCTATTTGGAACCAGTCTGTTGTTCCATGTCCAGTTCTAACTGTTGTTTCCTGACCTGCATACAGCTTTCTCAAGAGGCAGGTCAGGTGGTCTGGTATTCCCATCTCTTTCAGAATTTTTCACAGTTTATTGTGACCCACACAGTCAAAGGCTTTGGCATAGTCAATAAAGCAGAAATAGATGCTTTTCTGGAACTTTCTTGCTTTTTCCATGATCCAGCAGATGTTGGCAATTTGATCTGTGGTTCCTCTGCCTTTTCTAAAACCAGCTTGAACATCAGGAAGTTCACAGTTCACATATTGCTGAAGCATGGCTTTACTAGCATTACTTTACTAGCATGTGAGATGAGTGAAATTGTGTGTTAGTCTGAATATTCTTTGGCATTTCCTTTCTTTGAGATTGGAATGAAAACTAACCTTTTCCAATCCTGTGGCTACTGCTGAGTTTTCCAAATTTGCTGACATATTGAGTGCAGCATTTTCACAGCATCATTTTTAGGATTCGACATAGCTCAACTGGAATTCCATCACCTCCACTAGCTTTGTTGACACTTGACTTCACATTCCAGGATGTCTGGCTCTAGTTGAGTGATCACGACATCATGATTTTTTGCATAGCTTTTCTGTGCATTCCTGCCTCCCTTCTCAGTATCTTCTGCTTCTGTTAGGTCCATACCATTTTTGTCCTTTATTGTGTCCAGTTTTGCATGAAAAGTTCCCTTGGTATCTCTAATTTTCTTGAAGAGATCTCGTCTTTCCTTTCAATTGTTTTCATCTATTTCTTTGCATTGATCACTGAGGAGGGCTTTTTTGTCTCTCCTTGCTATTCTTTGGAATTCTTCATTCAAATGGGTGTATCTTTCCTTTCCTCTTTTGCTTTTCACTTCTCTTCTTTTTACAGATATTTGTAAGGCTTCCTCAGACAGAGTAAGTAATGCATCAAAGTTTTTAATGGCCTGCCCATCACTGAAGGAGCCTTAATGTCTTTGATGACAGTGAGATGCAAATCCATAACCTAAGTCTCAGTGAACCCATCCAGAGCATCTCATATCTTATCTCTTTTCTTCCTGAATTTATCTGTAGTTTTTTTTTTAATGTAAACAAATAAACTATTAGTCCTATTTTACCCCAATGTCTTGCTAGCAGAAACAGAGGTACACCCTTGAATCACCTCTTTGTAATTTCACTCAGTTTACCATTTTATGAGCAAGTTACAATTTTCCCAATTGCTTTCATCCTAAAGGCTTTATTACCACAGTGCATTTTGAATGAAGTGTGCCTACTGCTTGCTAGTTATTCGGTTAAGAATTGGTTGTAGCTGATCTAATAGCAGTAGCAAGAGACATAGTTACATCAGGCTGTGCTTAAAATTGGTAAGTATTTAGGATTTAGGAGGTAAAGCAAACATTTTAGGCGTCAAATAGATACCTAGAAATGGAGATGCCATTCACCAGCGTGTTAATCAGTATAAATAGTATTGTTATTGTATGAGTCTCCAGATACAAGATCTTCCCAGTTGACGCTAGTGATGAAGAACCCTTCTGCCAAAGCAGGAGATGGAAGAGATGAAGGTTCGATTCCACGGGTCAGAAAGATCCTTTGGAAAGGGGCATGGAAACCTACTCCAGTGTTCTTACCTGGAGAATCCCCATGGACAAAGGAGTCAGAGTAGGGTCCTGAAGAGTTGGACATGACTGAAGTGACCTAGTACACACACATGCACTAGAGATGCAACCAGGAATTTCACTTACTGGTAAGATATTGTTCTGTTAAATACAGAACATTACTTGCAAATAAGACTGTGCTTTAGGCTTCTGTTCTTTCAGTTTCATTGGATGAGGATTTAATGCAATTATATATCCTTCTAGTGGATGGCATTTATTAATGTAAGATTTAACTTAGTGTGGATCAAATCAAACTAAAAAAAAAAGTTAGAAATGGGCATCAGATTGATATTTTTTTGAAATATTAATTTATTCCATTCTCCAGAAGATAAACAGTAGCCTTGAGGGAGCTAAAGTCATTTTCTTAAGACTCTTAATAGAGTGGGTTATTTTTCCTTCTTTTAATTTTTAAAAATTTGTTATTTTTTTAAGTAGGGGCAGAGGTAATGCTTTATTCTGGGTAACAAAGAGTCACAGAGGCTGCAGAGAGCTGTTCATAGTTTGAATGTTGACATTCATACTCACTCTTGTTTCCTTCAGTGAAATTCCTTGGGAAAAGCTTTCAAAGAGAAAATGCCTTTAGTTTTTACCAACCAGTTTCATCTCTATAATTATTCCTTGGTTCTATTATAGGGGACTGGAATGCAAAAGTAGGAAGTCAAGAAACACATGGAGTAACAGGCAAATTTGGCCTTGGAGTACAGAATGAAGCAGGGCAAAGACTAATAGAGTTTTGCCAAGAAAATGCACTGGTCATAGTAAACACCCTCTTCCAACAACACAAGAGAAGACTCTACACATGGACATTACCAGATGGCCAACACCAAAATCAGATTGATTATATTCATTGCAGCCAAAGATGGAGAAGCACTATACAGTCAACAAAAACAAGACCAGGAGCTGACTGTGGCTCAGATCATGAACTCCTTATTACCAAATTCAGACTTAAATTGAAGTAGGGAAAACCGCTAGACCACTCAGGTATGACCTAAATCAAATCCCTTAAGATTATACAGTGGAAGTGAGAAATAGATTTAAGGGCCTAGATCTGACAGATAGAGTGCCTGATGAACTATGGAATAAAGTTCGTGACATTGTACAGGAGACAGGGATCAAGACCATCCCCATGGAAAAGAAATGCAAAAAGGGAAAATGGCTGTGTGGGGAGGCCTTACAAATAGCTGTGAAAAGAAGAGAAGTTAAAAGCAAAGGAGAAAGGAAAGATATAAGCATCTGAATGCAGAGTTCCAAAGAATACCAAGAAGGGATAAGAAAGCTTTCTTTAGTGATCAATGCAAAGATATAGAGGAAAACAACAGAATGGGAAAGACTGGAGATCTCTTCAGGGAAATTAGAGATACAAAGGGAACATTTCATGTAAAGATGGGCTCAATAAAGGACAGAAGTGGTATTAACCTAAGAGAAGCAGAAGATATTAAGAAGAGGTGGCAAGAATACACAGAAGAACTTACAAAAAAGATCTTCACGATCCAGATAATCACAATGGTGTGATCACTCATCTAGAGCCAGGCATCCTGGAATGCGAAGTCAAGTGGGCCTTAGAAAGCATCACTATGAACAAAGTTAGGGAAGGTGATGGAATTCCAGTGGAGCTATTTCAAATCCTGAAAGATGATGCTGTGAAAGTGCTGCACTCCATATGCCAGCAAATTTGGAAAACTCAGCAGTGTCCACAGGACTGGAAAAGGTCAGTTTTCATTCCAATCCCAAAGAAAGGCAATGCCAAAGAATGCTCAAACTACCGCACAATTGCACTCATCTCACATGCTAATAAAGTAATGCTCAAAATTCGCCAAGCTAGGCTTCAGCGATACGTGAACCCTGAACTTCCAGATGTTCAAGCGGGTTTTAGAAAAGGCAGAGGAACCACAGATCAAATTGCCAACATCGACTGGATCATGGAAAAAGCAAGAGAGTTCCAGAAAAACATCTATTTTTGCTTTATTAACTATGATAAAGCCTTTGACTCTGTGGATCACAATAAACTGTGGAAAATTCTGAGAGAGATGGGAATACCAGACCATCTGACCTTCCTCTTGAGAAAGCTGTATGCAGGTCAGGAAGCAACAGTTAGAACTGGACATGGAACAACACACTGGTTCCAAATAGAAAAAGGAGTACCTCAAGGCTGTATATTGTCATCCTGCTTATTTAACTTCTATGCAGAGTACATCATGAGAAATGTTGGACTGGAAGAAACACAAGCTGGAATCAAGATTGCCGTGAGAAATATCAATAACCTCAGATACGCAGATGACACCACCCTTATGGCAGAAAGTGAAGAGGAACTAAAAACCCTCTTGATGAAAGTGAAAGAGGAGAGTGAAAACGTTAGCTTATAGCTCAACATTCAGAAAACGAAGGTAATGGCATCTGGTCCCACTACTTCATGGGAGATAGATGGGGAAACAGTGAAAACAGTGTAAGACTTTATTTTGGGGGGCTTCAAAACCCTGAAGATGATGACTGTGGCCATGAAATTAAAAGACGCTTACTCCTTGAAAGAAAAGTTATGACCAACCTAGATAGCATATTCAAAAATAGAGACATTACTTTACTGACTAATGTCCGTCTAATCAAGGCTATGGTTTTTCCAGTAGTCATGTATGGATGTGACAGTTGGACTGTGAAGAAGGCTGAGCGCTGAAGAATTGATGCTTTTAAATTGTGGTGTTGGAGAAGACTCTTGAGAGTTCCTTGGACTGCCAGGAGATCCAACCAGTCCATTCTGAGTGAGATTAGCCCTGGGATTTCTTTGGTAGGAATGATGCTAAAGCTGAAACTCCAGTACTTTGGCCACCTCATGCGAAGAGTTGACTCACTGAAAGATACTTGGATGTTGGGAGGGACTGGAGGCAGAAGGAGAAGGGGACGAAAGAGGATGAGATTCTGTATGGCATCACTGACTCGATGGACCTGAATCTGAGTGAACTCCAGCAGTTGTTGATGGACAGGGAGGCCTGGCGTGCTGCAATTCATGGGGTCACAAAGAGTCAGACACGACTGAGCGACTGAATTGAACAGAACTGATGCATTATTTGGAGATTTAAAAACTACTTGAGTGACATGGGATATTAAAACATAGTTGGTACGTTTCAACAAGCATTTATTTGTTAGAAAACAGAATGCATATTACAATAAACTTGAATCTCTGGGCTTTTGGTTTGAAATGCCTCAACAGATGGCAGTTTAAAAAATTATGATTGGAAAAATAAAATATTTATTTTAACTTTTCCTTCCTCAGCGTGACTCTTCTTCATATTTTCATCCAAACTATCATAATATATTTTCTTCATCACACTTATCATATATCTTAATTACCTGTGCATTTATTTCCTGGTTTATATGATGCTTTCTCCCACAGAGTATAAGCTCCAGGCTGGCATAAATGTTTCTCTCTGGTTCACCTTCTGATAGTTCCTTGGAGCCTCATGTGACACCTCACCCTGAGAGGTGCTCAATGAACATGAATACATGAGTGAATGGCTTGGAAAGCATCACACCAATTGCAAAGTACTCCCTAATTGCTGGAGATGCTGTGGTTAGATCTATTGCTGTGTGTCAGAACCCACTGCATTCTCAGAGATGTCTAACAGTTGATTGGTAGCAGTATTCTCTGCTCTCTTTACTGAAAGGACATCATTTAAAACCGGCAAAGGTCTGTATAGTCAAACCTGTGGTTTTCCAGTAGTCATGTACCTATGTGAAAGTTGTACCATAGAGAAGGTTGAGCACCTAAGAACTGATGATTTTTAATTGTAGTGCAGGAGAAGACTTTTGAGAGTTCCTTGGACATCACGGAAATCAAACCAGTGAATCCTAAAGGAAATCAACTACGAATGAATATTCATTGGAATGACTGATATGAAGGACAGGGAAGCCTGTTGTGCTGCAGTCCACAGGGTCACTAAAAGTCAGATGAAACTTAGCAACTGAACAATAATATCATGGAAAGCAGAAGTCAGGTCCACTATTTGTGACTTTCCAAAAGAACCGACTAAGCTGTCCTCTTCTAAACTCCCACTCCTACCTTGAAGCTCTAAATAAATAAATATGTCTTGGTTAAAATAGGAAGGGAATTATTCATTTGTTCAGAAAATGTTATAAAGATAAAGTTATATCAATTATATTAATAGCAAGACAAAAATCAAGGAAGAAAAAGGTAAAATCAGTTAAAAGGGACATTTAATTATAATTAAAGGGAAAACTATCCATAAATCAAAATCTACTAAAACTATAGCATTAATAAAAGAAGAAAACTGAGGCCATACGAGGGAAGCACATTATTATAGACTATTCAGATTTTTCACACTCAACATTTTATAACTAAGTGGATAAAAATTAAGTAAACATTGAGTATCTATTCCTTAGCCCTAGTGGCTTACCATGAGATATTAAGACTCCATCCTAATTTAGAAGTTAAATTTCTAAGTTAAAAATACTTACTTGAAATGGAGTTTCAAGTTTTATTGTTATTGTTGTTTCCTTCTTTACTTTTTAAAAGCAATCTAGCAGTCTACTAGACAATAAATCACCATCTGGGAAAAGAATCATTTATTCACTCACTATAATAGTGTTTGGCTCTGGCTACAAAAAGACTTTTATTTTTACTCATTCATTTTTCTAACAGTCTTTGTGATAAAACTACTTCAACTAGCAATAGGAAGATGATTTATTCCTTCTCATGTATGTTCCCACCCACTTAGCTTTTTCTCAACACCCTTCAGATTATATTATATCCTATTAATAAATTTAGGTATAATAAGCTTAATTAATAGCTTTTTTAAAATTTCTATTTATCTAATCTCTTGCCATATATGGAAGTGCATAGGAGATAAAAGTTATCAAATTCTGAGAACAGACTAATAAAATATTAGAGCTAGAAGAAAGCTTAGGAATCCTGTTAGCCACCATTTCATTTTGTGTATGAGAACATTGAGGACCAGAGAATCAGAATGCTAGTTAGAGAGTCTACAGGACTAGTTAATATCTTCCACACAGGTTTATTACAATCATTAGTTCTTGCCTGCAGAAAAAGAAATATTCATTATGAAATCCTTAGACATTAGAATTTAAGTTAAATGCTAAGATCCATTCTAGCTAATTTTGCCAGTGTCAGCTTTACATGTTGCTGCTGTTGTTCAGTCACTAAGTCATGTCCTACTCTCTGCAACCCCGTGAACTATAGCACACCAGGCTTCCC
Source organism: Ovis canadensis (assembly GCF_042477335.2). Taxonomy (NCBI): domain Eukaryota; kingdom Metazoa; phylum Chordata; class Mammalia; order Artiodactyla; family Bovidae; genus Ovis; species Ovis canadensis. The sequence goes on from NC_091266.1 coordinate 17,420,239, forward strand.
TGTCCTTCACTGTCACAGAGTTTGCTCAAATTCATGTCCATTGAGTCATTGATGCCATCCATCTCTTCCTCTGTTGCCCCCTTCTACTTTTGCCTTCAGTCTTTCCCGGCATCAAGGTCTTTCCCAATGAGTGAGCTCTGGCTCTTCACATCAGGTGGCCAAAGTATTTCAGCTTCAGCAACAATGAATATTCAGGATTGATTTCCTTTATGACTGACTGATTTGCTCTCCTTCCCTGATATAACTGTGTTGAAATATCTGTAGTCAGAGATGTATCCTATTCTTGAGAAGTTTAAAATGTGACTTTGAATAGTTTTCTGTACAAGCTGCAGTACAATTAGCAATCAAAAAGAAAAAAAAAAGTAAGTAACCCCCTCTCTTTCTGTCTCTCTCTCTCCCCCCATTAGGACTATAAACAAAAGACAGAATATATAGAAATAAAAATCACAAATTACATCATAATCTAAATCCAAGAGCCATGTCAAAAGCTGTACACAGAGGAAATCTATTTTAAACACATTATTAAAATAGAGCAGAAAAAAATGAACATTCAACTAGAGTAGATAATTATAAAGTAAAAAACATAAAAAATAAAACATAAAGAACACACACAAAAAAGAACAGGAAAAAGAAACAAAAAAAAAAACCTTTTTATTCTAGGAATCTTTTATTTTTGCACCCATTTGGAATTCAGTATTTAATTCAGCTATTCATTATATCACCAGGTAATTTCTAGTGAAATAATTAATACATATTCAGTGGCAGCCTTTCCTTTATACTGGATTGTATAATAAATAAATATGAATTTAAAAGATTCAAAAATAATAAAAAAAGAACTAAAAATTCCAGTTAAATTATGAATTGATTGTAAGAAACTATACATGTAATCATTTATTTTTAAAAGTTGCTGATATAGTCAGTCAAGAGTACATTACTTAAAAGGCTTGTGGTCACACAAAAATAGGGACCAAATCATCTCAGCACATTTTCTTTTCTTTGTCTCTGGCTTGCCTATAAGGCACGAAGATATTGAAGACACAGTCTACACACATTGAATTCTAGAAGTGTTGAGGAAAAACTATGAAATTCTCTCTGTTTAAATTCAGGCTCTATACTAGAATAGTCTTATACTATAGCTTTCAGGCATTCCTAAACAAAGTGTGCTTCTATTTCTCCAATGTCTCAGCAGCTTCAGATTCTAGCAGTAGAAAAAGAGAGAGAAGAAGAAATAAAAATACAGATTATTTAGCAAAAAGAAAAAAAAAACTGATATGTAATTAGAAGAGCCAATATTTTTTTGAGCTAATATTTTTAATGAACCACTAAAATACACATATCACCAACCTATCCAATATGAAAAGTACAAAGCTTGAAGGAAAAAGAGGAAAGAACAATAGACACCAAAATAATTAAATGTCAATATATAAATAACTTTGGAAGTCTGAATAATGTAGATAATTTCTAAGAAAATATAAGTGAGCATTATTAAATCTGCAATTGATAACCATGGAATAACTTTAGAAATTTACAAAGATTTTCCTTTCATACTTGGAAAAAAATGAACCAACAACAACAACAAAAAAGACACATAATTAAACAAATGTACACAATGCGATAAGATAGCTTCCTAATAAACCTTTGTACTTTACTCTTTTTAAAAAGGAAAAATGCCTTACATGGTTTTCAAATACCAATTATGCCATTTACTAGAAAAGTTAGCTTAGAACTTTAGAGTGAACTTGGAGATGCATGTGCATAAAGTATTAATATAATTGCTGGTTATTCTTTCTTATTTAAGATTTTGCATGTTGTAGCCAACAAACATTGATTTTTATCTTCCCCCCCCCCCCTTTAAGCAGCACATTTCTTTTTTGGACTTCCCTATAAAGCAGGATTATCTACTTTTCTCTTTTTTATCATGGACGTAATAAAATTATAATTTTTTTCACTTTACTGGCTCATCTTTTCTTAAAACTCAGCTAGAAATCGTCTCATGGCATAGAGAAATAGACACTGTAGCTTTCTCCTTGAGTAAAATAAAGACTAATTATTATTAATTTAAAGAACAAGAAAGATAAGGAGAAAAAGAACACATATTAAATAATTTAGAACATTTATAAGTTATGAGTGAAGTTAACTCTTAAGGCATCAAGAACTACAATGACTTTAACTCATATGATGAATATATGATATTTTATACCATCTTATGAAACATGAATATACACAAGCACAAACATTTTTGAGCATATAGGAGGAACTCTTGAACTCTTGTAGTAATATTGATATTGGCAAAGTTTATCCTTAATATCTTCTCGAATTTTCATTCTCTGCTCTCTTCCCAGAGTTACTATTCTCTTTAGATGACTTCTCTGTCTACTCATAAAGTGAAAGTGAAGTCGCTCAGTCGTGTCCGACTCTTTGTGACCCCATGGACTGTAGCGCACCAGGTTCCTCTGTCCATGGGATTTTCCAGGCAATAGTACTGGAGTGGATTGCCGTTTCCTTCCCCAGGGGATCTTCCCACCCCAAGGATTGAACCCGGGTCTCCCGCGTTGTAGACAGACGCTTTACCGTCTGAGCCACCAGGGAAGTCCAGGACCTTGCAAAAACAGTGAAGATACAATAATAATGATGCCCAGCCAAAATCTTCTCAGGTACAAGAGATAAACATCCACTGTGGTTTGCTCAAATAAAGAGGAGTGGGTTTGATGTAAGACTAGGGAGACTTCACTGAACAAAACATTTGTAGATAGATTTCATTCAAATTTTGCTGAGACTTGTTAAACTATTGATTGCCAAGGCAGACAGCCTTCCTATGTCTCTCTCATTCTTTCTGGAATTCTAGGCTCTTACTTATACTCCATTTTCCTCATGTGAAAATTGGCATCTTCTACTTTAGTTATCCAAATGAACCAGAAACATGGAGATCTTAGAGCTCTACATAGACTTTCAGATCTAACACCTTCCAATCAATGAGAACAGTTGAGATGTATCCAATGTAAAGAAAGACATTTCCTTGGTTGCCAGCTAAGGAATGGATTGCCTGGTTTCAGATCAAGTATGCACTACTGCGAGCTTCCCTAATGGCTCAGTGGTCCCTAATGGCTCAGTGGTAAAGAATTGACCTTCCAATGCAGGAGATGTGAAATCGATACCTGGATTGGAAAAAATCCCCTAGAGAAGGAAATGGCAACCCACTCCAGTGCTCTTGCTTAGGAATTCCCATAGACAGAGGAGCCTGTCATGCTGCAGTCCATGGGATCCCAAAGAGTCAGACATGAATTAATGACTAAACAACAACAATATGTACTATTGGACAAGTCAGCCATATCCAGGTATGAGATCCTGTATATGTGTTACACTGTACCTACCTTTCAGTCTAATAAAACAAGGGCATGTAGAAGTATTAGGAACATGATTGGCAAAGAAGTTAAGTGCTTTTAAGAAGGTAAGTATATTAGTAACTCTTAAATGGCACATATTATTTTATATAAAGTCAGTGTGTACCCTAAGAAAAATATTGGTGATATTGTTAGGGTTTTTCTGTGTCTGCCTTATTCTTTTAAGCCAGCTCCATCCATTTCCTGGATTTAATTCATTTTATTTTCCAAAAAAATGATTGCCTATTAACCCTCTGAACTTGGCCCTCATCCCTATTCACGTTCTGTTGTTACCTTCTGTCTGGCTCCTGGTCCTTAAACTTACCGTATCAGCTAGTTGATGCTAGTCGCCTTGGCTGGACCCTTAGCACTTTCTAAGAACCTACTCCTCTTCTAGGTTCTCAGGTAGAGTAAATAGTCTTTGTTCACTCCTACAGTCTAATTTCTAGAACTAGTTACCTGGCAAGAGTCTTGGACCTTTTCAATTTAGTTGTCTTGTATGATTTTCCATTTTCTTTCTAAGACAAGTTAATAGGAGTTTCTTATCACTGAGAGTTTTTTTTATAACTTTGTCGGTGATTCCTGGAAGCTAGAAAATATTTTTCTCTGATTTATTTTCTGGCATATATGAATAAAAACCAAATCAGCATTTAGACAGGTATGAAGTAAATGAGACTGTTAAGGTGAAAAATCTAGGTCAGGAAAATCATCTAGTTAGAAGGTCATCTTAAGTCAAATGGAATCTTTTCAGGTTAATGACATCACTTGCTTGCATGTATAAATTCCTCATGTTCATATTTTGGACATTTTATCTTGGCTAACTTTGATGCCTATATGAGACTCTTATTTGAGATGCAGAAAAATCACTCACTTTAATAATGCTTGAAGAATTCTTGATAAATTTACCACTGGTCTTTCCATCCAGAGAGAGTTTAATAACAAATCTGAATCTCTTAAGGGCACTATCAAAGCTCTGCTGCTCTTCTTCTCCTGTGTGAGATCTATGCCCTGACACAGGGTATTGTGTCACATTCTAATCCTAACACCCTGAACAGTTTCTCAGTTTGTACAGCAGCCTAAGTATATCACTTCATTGGTCTTCAACGTCAGGGTTATGAGCAGAATAGCTTAAGGAAGTTTCAGTATTCAGTCATCCTGCATAAAATGACTTAGACTTGATTCGGAGGATAAAACTGGTTCTGATGTGAGCAATGGAGATGTGTCTTATAGTCTTTTTTGCCCTTACAAGTGCAAAAGGAACTTTGATAAATATGTTGGCTATGATCAATGGGATTTACATCTCTCTGAGGTGGTGTGGTAGGAAGAATTGTGACCCTGAAGATGATTACAAATCCTAACCCATCACCAATAGATTGCCTTTTCATAAAAGGAATTAGTGATGCAATTATGATTAATAACTGATGGAATTTAAGATAGAGATTTTTCTGTACTAATTAGGTGGATCTACTGTAATCACATGAATTCTTAAAAGTGGAAAGAAAAGGAAGGAGATAAGACTGTGGGAGTCCTCTCAAGGTGGCAGAGGTGAGAGAGCATGCATTGAGTGCAGATCCTGCCAGTTAGAAACTCTGAGACCTTGGGCTTGTCACTAAAATATTCTGGGCATGTTTGCTCATCTGAAAAGCACAAAATATAATATGTACAAAAACAGTTCTACCAGAAATAAATTAAACATAATTCATGATGGGGAGCATACATAAGGTATTCAACAAACATTAATTTCCTTCTCTAATTTATTGAGTACTAATACATGCAAAACAGTCTTAAAGTGTATAAAGTTCTACATTTTAAGGAGCTTGAAGTACAGATTTTATATACACCCACCCACACACACACACACACACATATATATATATGTTTGTGGCAGTTACAAAATTGTAGAATAGTCATCTCAGTTCAGTTCAGTCGCTCAGTCGTGTACAACTCTTTTGCGACCCCATGAATCTCAGAACACCAGGCCTCCCTGTCCATCACCAACTCCTGGAGTTCACTCAGATTCAGGTCCATTGAGTCAGTGATGCCATCCAGCCTTCTCATCCCCTGTCGACCCCTTCCCCTCCTGTCCCAATCCCTCCCAGTGAGTCAACTCTTCACATGAGGTGGCCAAAGTACTGGAGTTTCAGCTTTAGCATCATTCCTTCCAAAGAAATCCCAGGTCTGATCTCCTTCAGAATGGACCGGTTGGAACTCCTTGCAGTCCAAGGGACTCTCAAGAGTCTTCTCCAACACCACAGTTCAAAAGCATCAATTCTTTGGTGCTCAGCTTTCTTCACAGTCCAACTCTCACATCCATATATGACCACTGGGAAAACCATAGTCTTGACTAGATGGACCTTAGTCGGCAAAGTAATGTCTCTGCTTTTGAATATGCTATCTAGGTTGGTCATAACCTTTCTTCCAAAGAGTAAGCGTTGTTGTTGTTTTTTTTTTTTTTAATTTCATGGCTGCAATCACCATCTGCAGTGATTTTGGAGGCCCCCAAAATAAAGTCATCCACTGTTTCCACTGTTTCCCCATCTATTTCCCATGAAGTGATGGGACTGGGTGCCATGATCTTCATTTTCTGAATGTTGAGCTTTAAGTCAACTTTTTCACTCTTCACTTTCACTTTCATCAAGAGGCTCTTTGGTTCCTCTTCACTTTCTACCATAAGGGTGGTGTCATCTGCATATCTGAGGTTATTGACATTTCTCTGGGCAATCTTGATTCCAGCTTGTGTTTCGTCAGGTCCAGAGTTTCTCATGATGTACTCTGCATAGAAGTTAAATAAGCAGGGTGACGATATACAGCCTTGACGTATTCCTTTTCCCGTTTGGAACCAGTCTGTTATTCCATGTCCAGTTCTAACTATTGCTTCCTGACCTGCATACAGATTTCTTAAGAGGCAGGTCAGATGGTCTGGTATTCCCATCTCTCTCAGAATTTTCCACAGTTTATTGTGATCCACACAGTCAAAGGCTTTGGCATAGGCAATAAAGCAGAAATAGATGTTTTTCTGGAACTCTCTTGCTTTTTCCATGATCCAGCAGATGTTGGCAATCTGATCTCTGGTTCCTCTGCCTTTTCTAAAACCAGCTTGAACATCTGGAAGTTCACAGTTCACGTATTGCTGAAGCCTGGCTTGGAGAATTTTGAACATTACTTTACTAGCATGTGAGATGAGTGCAATTGTTCAGTAGTTTGAGCATTCTTTGGCATTGCCTTTCTTTGGGATTGGAATGAAAACTGACCTTTTCCAGTCCCGTGGCCACTGCTGAATTTTCCAAATTTGCTGGCATACGGAGTGCAGCACTTTCACAGCATCATCTTTCAGAATTTGAAAGATCTCCACTGGAATTCCATCACCTCCACTAGCTTTGTTCATAGTGATGATTTCTAAGGCCCACTTGACTTCACATTCCAAGATGTCTGACTCTAGATGAGTGATCACACCACTGTGATTATCCGGGTCGTGAAGATCTTTTTTGTACAGTTCTTCTGTGTATTCTTGCCACCTCTTCATAATATTTTCTGCTTTTGTTAGGTCCATACCATTTCTGTCCTTTATTGGGCTCATGTTTGCATGAAATATTCCCTTGATATCTCTAATTTTCTTGAAGAAATCTCTAGTCTTTCCCATCCTGCATTTTCCTTTATTCCTTTGCATTGATCGCTGAAGAAGTCTTTCATATCTCTTCTTATAAATAGCTGTGAAAAGAAGAGAAGTGAAAAACAAAGGAGAAAAGGAAAGACATAAGCATCTGAATGCAGAATTCCAAAGAATAGCAAGAAGAGATAAGAAACAATAGTCATCTAGGCCGATGCAAAAATTTATCTCTGTTTCAACCTAATATTGGAATTAGATCCATACAACTTTAGAGCAGTTCTTTTTATTATCATGCCTTTGCTTTCTGTTTGGTTTCCTTAGCATCAAATTTATGAACTGAGAAGTGTGTTCTTTCCCTCATTAGCATTGCATCCCTAGCCCTCACTGCAGTTGCACTGTGTGTAATGAATAGATCGAGATAGGAATGCTTGTCTTCCCAGCGTGGTGCTCTCTCTCTGCACCTGCTCCTCTTAACACTTCACTCCCAAACACAATAATGTTCCCCTGTGGCAACTATTTTCAAAATGAGACAAACACAGAGCCAGCCAAATGAACCCATTTGAGATTAATAGGAAATCAAAGAGACTGGAAAGAGAACCATCCCAGGAATCCTGAGTCAGTCTGACCCAAATGAGAGACCTGTTAGCAAACCTGAGGAGCTGCCGCACAGAGCTTACTGAACTGTACTCCAGCAGGAGTGCCCACAGGATCCACAGAGTACTGGGTCCCCCTAACACAGGTAATTATGAACTGCTGCTGTCTCACTGTGAACTCACAGTGGCAGGACTCACACTGTCACTCTTAGGAGGTTTCATTTCTGAACTGTCCTCAGGTGTCCACGGAGCCAATATTAACACTTCAGTGAAGACTCTGCATGTGGTTTTGATTTTTGCTTTCTATGGGGGCAGCCTTGTAGGTCATATTGGTTCCTGAAGATCTTTTTGCTTGACTCTGACCCTGAAAGAATTTCAATATCCAGACATGCATATGTAAGTTATAACATTCAATAGACATAACAGATATTTTATAAACATCTCTCATATCAGAGACAAAGTGACTCAACATCAAATGACTGTAAACAGACCATAGTATAGTCTGTCTGTAGCCTAGCAAGGAGAGACATTTCATTTCAGCAGTAGACTTCTATATAGCTAATAAATACTACAGGGTTAATCCATTACTGATTTTTGACATGGGGAAAGGTAAGTAATTAACAGGGATATTTTTCTAATTTTTTTTTTAAGGAGTTACCTCTGATTGATCTGTTCAAATATTTTAAGAACTGCTATAAACAAACATTCATTAAAAAAGAAAAATGGAGACTCAGAACTGCTATCAGTCCTTAAATAAAACAGCAACACCCATGTGCAGTTAGGGACATGGTTCATTTCTCTGGTTTGGAATCAAACTAAAGTTGTTGTTCAGTCACTCAGTCCTTTTGACTATTTGCGAATCCATGGACTGCAGCATGCCAGGCTTCCCTGTCCATCACAATCTCCTGGAGCTTCCTCAAACTCATGTTCATTGAGTTGGTGATGCCATTCAACCATCTCATCCTCTGTCATCCCCTTATCCTCATGCTTTCAATCTTTCCCAGCATTAGGGTCTTTTCTAATGAGTCATCTCTTCACATCAGGTGACCAAAGTATTGGAACTTCAGCTTCAGCATGAGACTTTCCAATGAATATTCAGGACTGATTTCCTTTAGGATTGACTGGTTGGATCTCCTTGCAGTCCAAAGGACTCTCAAGAGTCTTCTCCAACACCACAGTTCAAAAGTATCAATTCCTCATTGCTCAGCCTTCTTTATGGGCCAACTTTCACATCCATACATGACTACTGGAAAAAGCCATAGCTTCAATTATACCAATCTTTCTTGGCAAAGTAATCTCTCTTTTTTTTTTAAATATCCTGTTTAGCTTTCTCATAGCTTTTCTTACAAGGAGCAAGTGTCTTTTAATTTCATGGCTGCAGTCACCATCTGCCGTGATTTTGGAGCCCAAGAAAATAACGTCTGTCACTGTGTCCATTGTTTCCCCGTCTATTTACCATAAAATGATGGGACTGGCTGCCATGATCTTTATTTTTTTGAATGTTGAGCTTTAAGCCAGCTTTTTTCACTCTCTTTCATCTTCATCAAGAGGCTCTTTAGTTCCTCTTCACTTTATGCCATAAGGGTGGTGTCATCTGCATATCCGAAGTGATTGATATTTTCCTGGCAATCTTGATTGCAGCTTGTGCTTCATCCAGGCTGGCATCTCACATGATGTACTCTGCATATGAGTTAAATAAGCATGGAGACAATATATAGCCCTGAAGTACTTCTTTCTCAATTTGTAATCAGTTTCTTGTTCCATGTCCAGTTCTAACTGTTGCTTCTTGACCTGCTTACAAGTTTCTCAGGAGACAGGTAAACTGGTCTGTTATTTCCATCTCTTTAAGAATTTTCCACAGTTCATTGTGATCCACACACTCAAAGGCTTTAGCATAGTCAGTGAAGCAGAACTACATGTTTTTCTGGAATTCTCTTTTACAGTAAGAAAACATATTTCAAACTCATGCATTCTTTAATAAAAATAACATTTTAATTTTATTATGAATTTCACCTATGTTTGTTGGGGAACATTTATAAAAGGCAGAAAGGTAGAAAGAAAAAAAATGCCAACTGAAATTACAGCCTCCAGGGACCACAAGTTTTCTGAAATGTAACTTGACTGTATGCACCAGAGAGTGGTCTTGAGCCTTATGTGATTTAAGTGAACAGTTCTCAAACTTGATTAACTAGAGTCAATGCTGGAACTAAGACACAAAAAGCAGCCAAACCTAGAAACTTTCTAGGTGACTGTTCTTATTTGTGTTTTTTAGAAAACTGCATAGGTTATTCTGTTATATAGTCATGGTTGAAAATAACTGGATTACACACTAAAAATAATTTTTTTAATGATGAAAAATAAAATGAAAAAATATTCCATCAGAAAAAAAATGAGAGTGCACAAACTGGATATGTGATTTCTTTTCCTCAGCTGCCAAACGTCTTTAAATCACTCAGAGCCTTAAAACAACAGCAGAGAAATCCTGTCCACACAATGCTGCTTTGTGGTAGGAGAGTCCAACGTTAATCTTCTTGAGACAGTTTCATGCACCTCTGACTAGCTCCTGACCACAGACTTAAGCATCAGATTCCTGTTTTTTTGGCTACAGCTTCAAACCTCCCCATTAACTGATGACATGCTGTCTGGTATATTCACTTCCTAGTTTTCAAACTTTTGACACCAAATCTCCTGGATTCAGTATCCCTTTTATGTATTTTTTCTTTGGAAACACTTGTAACTTGTCTTTCTCTTCAGATTGGGAAGAGAGTCTATAGTTTCTCTTTGGGTTTGGTTGGTTGACTTTCTGTTTTCTTCCTCTTAGAAACTCCTTCCTCTTGCCCTGGCCTGGTGGAACTAGCTAGACTAACCGCACTGGGGAAACCAATGGCCAACAGTCTCTCCCATGACTTTCTTTTGAACTCAAGATTTTAAGCTGTAAAGAACAACCAAATAAAAGTGCCCTATTAGGGATCCTCTTTGGAGGGCCTTTTTCATTCTTCTTCAAGACTCTGAGTAGGTTTGTATGCACTGATGTGTACTCCTTTATTCATTCATTAAGCAAACATTGATGTTGTTATATTATTAAATGTTGCCAAGATTTAACAGTAGATTAATGAAATAGGTTCTTCAATAAACTCTTGCAACATGAAGCTTTTTGTAATGACTCATTACTTACTTAGTAGTTACAAATAAGTAGCTTTCAATTCTTCTTATAAATAAAAAATTCAGGGTTTGCAGTAAGTGAAGTTACAGACCACCTGAACCTTTTCACCAAAATGTGTCTTTACTCCCTCCGTTTGAAAATAGTATATGTATAAATTAATCAAGACGTCTTCCTAGGAACTTAGAATTGCTACAGTGCACAATAGGTTACAACTAACTGGGGATAAACTCCTTAATGTAGAAGTTTACCAACTTCTGCCAAAGATCACAGATTTAATTTGGGATCTCAGAGTTAGACAATTTAACACAAATATGGAAAATATTCCTTATAGCTCAGTTGGTAAACAATCTACTTGCCATGCAGGAGATCCCAGTTCGATTCCTGGGTCGAGAAGATCTGCTGGAGAAGAGTAGGCTACCCACTCCAGTATTCTTGGGCTCCTCTTGTGGCTCAGCTGGTAAAGAATCTGCTTGCAATGTGGGAGACCTGGGTTTGATCCCTTGTTTGGGAAGATCCTCTGGAGAAGGGAAAGGCTACCCACTCCAGTATTCTGGCCTAGAGAATTGCATCGACTGTACAGTCCATGGGGTCACAAAGAGTTGGACACAACTGAGTGACTTTCACTTTCATGTATAAAACTGAGAAAGTGTCCAAAAAAAACTAAAAAAAAAAAAAAAAAAGAGGATGGTTGATTTTTATAAACTGAATTATCATGGAACCTTTCGGCAAAGCCAATTCAGACCACATTCCTTCCAAACTCAATTCTTGTGAAATTGTAAAGCCAGGGACCCAATGCCATTCAGAAGTTTCACAAGACTCCTTAAGTGACTTCTCACCTGAGCCAGGCATTGAAGGGCAGGCCACTGTGTACTGTTTCTACTGCAGGATATTTCATGCTTTGAGTGATGTTGACATTTTGTGGAGTTTCCAACACTGCAGCTCTTCCACCCAGTTGCAAACAATTTCACTGATCAATAGCTTGGGCTTAGCTTCACATTTATCTATCCAATAATTCATTTGGCAGGTGCAAACTAGACAAATTTTTAAGAAACGTCAAGAGTTTGGGGACAAATAGAAAAATATATTAAGGAGGACTTACTAGTCTCAAACTGTTTACAGAAATTTTAATTGTGTAATTTTTATTCTTCTTTCTTAAAGAAACAGCCACCAATAACTTTATCCCTGTTGTTTATTTGATGCCTTGAATATCAATGGTTTTTCAGATGTCTCCAGTCATTGGACTGTGTATATATGCTGCTGCTGCTGCTCCTGCTAAGTCACTTCAGTCGTGTCCGTCTCTGTGCGATCCCATAGACGGCAGCCCACTAGGCTCCTCTGTTCCTGGGATTCTCCAGGCAAGAGTACTGGAGTGGAGTGCCATTGCCTTCTCCAATGCATGAAAGTGAAAAGTGAAAGTAAAGTCGCTTCAGTCGTGTCCAACTCTTCGTGATCTCATGGACTGCAGCCTACCAGGCTCCTCCATCCATGGGATTTTCCAGGCAAGAGTACTGGAATGGGTTGCCATTGCCTTCTCCGGTGGATATATAGATTTATCAAATATGGGAACAGGCAAAGAGTATTTGCTTACAGGAAACTCTGCTTCATATTGTGACTGGCAGAGTTAAGAATGGTCATATGGAGACTTGCTTTCTGATTTTATTTTGTTAAGTGATATATTTACAAGTATGTACATATATATAGCAACATTGTGTGGACTTATTTCTTAGTTCAGCTACTAATAAGTGAAGTAAACCTGAGGAAAGTAGATAAACCGCTTTGTAACTCGTTCATCACTAACTTGAAATACTAACATCACTTTTACTTCAGGAGACTAAAGATATTAAACTCATGTAATTCATTAACGCATGTATAAATAGCTTAAAGCAATTGCAATCATATAGTAGGCACTTAAATATTAACATAAATATTATACTCATGTTTTAATAAACGTATATCTATCATTTGGTACTCTTTCCTAACACCACAAATTGTTGCTTCTGTTTTATATTTAACATGTTTTAAAAATAGATAATACATTTTAAAATTAAAATGCTAAAGAATATATACTGAAAAGTAAGTTTCTTTTCCTTCAGTTCAGTTCAGTGGCTCAGTCGTGTCCGACTCTTTGCTACCCCATGAATTGCAGGATGCCAGGCCTCCCTGTCCATCAGAAACATCCAGAGATCACTTAAACTCACATCCATTGAGTCGGTGATGTCATGCAGCCATCTCATCATCTGTTGACCCCTTCTCCTCCTGCCCCCAATCCCTCGCAGCATCAGAATCCTTTCCAATGAGTCAACACTTTGCATGAGGTGGCCAGAGTACTGGAGTTTCAGCTTTAGCATCAGTCCTTCCAAAGAACACCCAAGACTGATCTACTTTAGAAAGGACTGATTGCATCTCCTTGCAGTCCAAGGGACTCTCAAGAGACTTCTCCAACACCACAGTTCAAAAGCATCAATTCTTCGGTGCTCAGCTTTCTTCACAGTCCAACTCTCACATCCATACATGACTACTGGATAAACCATAGCCTTGACTAGACGGACCTTTGTTGGCAAAGTAATATCTCTGCTTTTGAATATGCTGTCTAGGTTGGTCATAACTCTCCTTCCAAGGAGTAAGTGTCTTTTAATTTCATGGTTGCAATCACCATCTGCAGTGATTTTGGAACCCAAAAAATAAAGTCTGACACTGTTGCCACTGTTTCTCCATCTATTTCCCACGAAGTGATAGGGCCAGATACCGTGGTCTTAGTTTTCTGAATGTTGAGCTTTAAGCTAACTTTTCCACTCTCATCTTTCACTTTCATCAAGAGGTTCTTTAGTTCCTCTTCACTTTCTGCCATAAATGTGGTGTCATCTGCATATCTGAGGTTATTAATATTTCTCCCAGCAATTTTGATTCCAGCTCGTGCTTCCTCCAACCGAACGTTTCTCATGATGTACTCTGCATATAAGTTAAATAAGCATAGTGACAATATACAGCCTTGACCTACTCCTTTTCCTATTTGTTTATTTTGTTTGTTTGTTTGTTTCCAACAATAGATCTTTTTTTATTATTATTAAATTTTTATTTTTACTTTATTTTACTTTACAATACTGTATTGGTTTTGCCATACATTGGCATGAATCCACCACGGGTGTACATGAATTTCCAATCCTGAACCCCCCTCCCACCTCCCACCCCATATCACCAGTCTGTTGTTCCATGTTCAGTTCTACTTGTTGCTTCCTGACCTGCATATAGGTTTCTCAAGAGGCAGGTAAGGTGGTCTGGTATTCCCATCTCTTTCAGAATTTTCCACAGTTTCTTGTAATCCACACAATCAAAGGCTTTGGCATAGTTTCTGCATAAAAAGCAGAAATACGTTTTTCTGGAACTCTCTTGCTTTTTCCATGATCCAGAGGATGTTGGCAATTTGATGTCTGGTTCCTCTGCCTTTTCTAAAACCAGCTTGAGCATCTGGAAGTTCATGGTTCACGTATTGCTGAATTCTGGCTTGGAGAATTTTGAGCATTACTTTACTAGTGTGTGAGATGAGTGAAATTGTGCTGTATCTTTACAGTGCCTCAATTGTTATTTCATCCAGTAATGTTTTATGCTAACATCTATTTATTTAAGCTTTTGTTTGAAAAGTTAAAAGAACATGGTGAACATAAAAGGAAGAAAGTTATTATTTTATTCAAAATTAAAGTAGTTTTATTTCATTTGTTTTTTATAATGGTAATACGGTAATCTTGAAAAAAAAATTTGCTTGTTATGAAGCCGGCATTCTGCTACTGATATGCATAATGTCTCATGTCATTCCATCATCACAATAACTTTGTGAGGTAGGTGCTACTGTCAACTTAGCTTTATAGGTAAGTAATATCCTAAGCATAGCCAACTGGGATTATCAGTATGGTCTTAAATTTTAAGTTGTTTAAACTGCCAAAGAGTAGAAAAATTGTGTTTCTCTGAAAATAATCTTATAGTCTCCGTTCATTTTCTATTCACTTTTAGACACCATTCCATCTACTTTTCATGAAGGAAATAACCTTGATTCAGACTCCGTGTCCAATCTCCAGTTCATTTTACACTGTCAACAGTTTGTACTTCCAAAACTCCAATGTTAGGAAATCTCTTGCTTTCTTAGAAGAACTTACTCTCTTTTGCTGAGATAATCATTTATAAAGCACTTACCCTGAATCCCAAGATCTTTTTGATTTATCTACATCTTAACAAGCAACTTTTTTGCCATAATGCACCTAGTTTGGCTTAATTAACAAAGATTACTCAACAATTTCTTTACCACACAGCTAAAAAAATATATTTTTAGAATTTTAAAACAATTCTCCTTAGGCTATGAAATGAGGAAATTCAGTCTTTTAGCTTGGATAATTTGGACAGTGTAAAACAAAATTTTCTGATCAACTCTTGTTCAGGTTTACAATGTGTAACTGTCTGGTCTGGCCTTGGATGCCAGGATTTGAAGATACAACTTACTCCGTAGTTTGGAGAATGGAAACCATCATTTAAGAGCCCATTTTATAATTCAAAGACACACGTGCTACCAGAGGAATTTTATATAGACGCCTATTTAATGGAAAATAACTTTTGATAAATTTTCTGTTGAGATTTTTGGCAAGGAATATTTCACATTTTTGTAAGCACAGATTATCTGACCAGATGAATAGTTTCCTCTCCAGTAAGTCAATAGTGCCCTATATGAAAACATAGAAGTCACATCCACCCCTTTTAAATGAGAATGTTTTAAGATTCCCAAAGGCTGGGATTATGCTTCCATCCTCACTGATAAGTAGCTTTCCTGGCACCAAGGAAATGTATTTTGAGTAAGTGAATGTGTTCATGCATTGTTTGTCTGTAAAGGATATTTTGATAGCAATCTCTTGGATATGAGTCTAAGAGGATTGCTGCAAATTCCCTGGCACTAGAGAATTCTATGATGTAAAAAAAGAATTTTTGGCTCCTTAACGAAGCCCAGGGATTTATAGGGCTAGATATAATTGCTTCCAAGGTATGCTGGTGATGTACATGTGTTACACATAAAGTGTCTTATTTGAGGCCCAAGTGCTCACTACTATAAAATGGGACAGTGCCTATAGTGTACTTCTGAGCAGAGGCAGCCAATGTACATTGTTTTTATTTTAACCTTTGGTGTCTATGAACCATTTTGTTTTGACCTCTCAGTGATTGATCTCAACAGAAAAACTGAGATGGTTAAAAGAGCTTCATAGATCTTAAATATAATTTTATATTTTTTTTTTGAAGTGAGACTTGGGAATTCAGAAATGTAGAGGAAAGAAAGGCATATGATTAGTGGTGAAAGTTCAAAGGAGTTTAAGAAAGATACAGAATGCTTGGGGCTGGTGCACTGGGATGACCCAGAGAGATGGTATGGGGAGGGAAGTGGGAGGGGGGTTCAGGATTAGGGAACTCATGTTCACCCGTGGTGGATTCATGTTGATGTATGGCAAAACCAATACAGTATTGTAAAGTAAAATAAATTTTAAAAATTAAAAATATTAAATTGCATTAAAATTTTTAAAAAGAAATTAGTAGAACAAGGTAAAATAATGGAACCAGAGATTTTGTGTTTAGCCCATGTTCTGGATCTTCTCTCTGTTTCCTGTCAGACTCATGTAGCCCTTTCAGTTCCCTTGGTATACAGGGAATTAATTTTCCCTCTTTTTTCTTTTAAAGCTTCTTCTTGATAAATAGCAAAAAAAAAAAAAAAAGAAAGAAAAGAAAAAAAGCTCTATTTTACAGTAACGATCTATTTCTTTTCCAAAAATATTTTCATATTAATGGCAGAGATATTTAAGATGAATGAAGGAATAAATTGCTCAATATAGTTTTAGAGAACAGTGAAGTAGTTGGAGGAGATACTTTAGGACACATGAAAAGAGATCTGCCCAGGCATTCCTGAAATGATGCACCATAGACAACCTCCAGTAATAATGTTGCTTCCTGCTTAGAAGCCAACAGCTGCCTTTCAGAATTGCACTTGAGTTCTACGAGCTGGATGTGATTCATATTTGTTCACGGTATTTTGCTTAACCTTCACTGTGAATATTATCCAAAATAGTTGCTCCCTTTGAACTCAGATAATTCCATAAAGTAGCAACAATTTAGTAATTTTAACAGTGTGAATTTTAATAATATAAAGTTGACAAATCTATTTATTGACCAACTGTATTGATTGTTTCACTCTGAGGTTCCTCTAATCTTCCTTTAGGTCCAGTGGTACTTTGTAGATACCCTACTCTGTGAAGCACATCATGCTTAAATTATTCTCATTTTTCTTGTCATCTAATCTATTAAACTTCTGTGTCTTTTGTGAACAGTCTATTATTGTCATCTCTGTATCCTCAGGGGTGGTACTGACTGGCACAAAGGAACTCCTCAATAAATGTCTGAACAAGTGAATGAATGAGCCCTTCCCATGTGTGTGGTACTAACATGGGGGAAAGATGATAAAAATAGCCAATACTACTTTAGTGCATTTATAACTGCATCTTTGGACAAGCATGACACATCAAGGGATATACTTACCAAAGCAATTTATTTTTATCTCCTAGATAATTTTAAAGTTATCTCTGTTGAGCTCTTTCTTCCTCTGGTCCATTAAATTCTAGTCACTTGAAAAGAAGTTAAGATTCTTGTCAGTAAACAAAATATTCTTGCTTGTGTTATAGTTATACTTTGAACTCTTTTTTTCATTTAATGTTGAGGCTTCTTCTCAAGCCTGCTGTAGGAGGTGGGAATAGGGGTTTGAGAAGAACTGAAGCTGGGGGGTGCTGGGAGTCTCTTTGGAGGCCTTTGTGTGCAGCTGAGGGGTGTCTCATTAAAGGCTTTGTCATTTCAGAAAAGATGCTAAGGATTCAAAAATCAGTTCCAATCTTGTGTGATTATAAAGTGTTTTATATTTTCCTTTTGAAGCTAAGAGAAGTACTAGCTCTGCTGCTCGGCTGTGTCCAACTCTTTGAAAGCCTATGTAGCCTGCCAAGGTTCTCTGTTCATGGGATTTCCAAGACAAGAATACTGAAATGGGTTGCCATTTCCTCCTCCAGGGGATCTTCCTGACTCATAGATCGAAACTGCATCTTCTCTGTCTCCTGTAGGTGGATTTTTTACCCGCTGAGCCATTGGAGAAGCCCCAAGAAATTATTCTCTATTAATTTTGATACTGGACAGTGGTGATTAGGAGGTAAGCAATCAGCTTGTCATCTTGAGACTCTTTTGTGAAACTAAACATTTTATTATTGTTATTTTTATTGATTTTATTGTTTTAGTATGTGGAGTCGTTTCCCTCACAGCTTTCAGAGTGGCAGGAATTGGTAGAGGCAGATAGAGTCAGGTCCAGCTGAAAAGAGCTGAAGTCTCTATGGGGTTGTCTCTGAGGAGAGTGCAGGCCTGTTGGAGGCCTTTTTACCTTGCAGCACCCCTTCTTCAGGGTAAATTACAAAGATACATAGTCAAAAGGGAGAAGCTGCCCTATCGTGTTCTGAGGTCAGTACTACCCTGAGGACCACAAGCACCTGTCCAGCACCTATCCTGAACCTTGCATCCACTTCACAGAGATGTCAGGAAGCTGGTTCTCTCCTGCTCCAGAGCTTTTGTCTTTGTGTAGGTGGTGTTATGCTTTCATATCTGCCATGTGGGGACTTCTTTCAAGGGAACATGGGAGCTTTGTATGCTGATTCTGTCCATGGAAGAAGTAAAATTGGACAGAAACCCAACTGTAGAAAAGATCCCTGTCACAGGTGTTGACCTCCGGCTTTTCAGGGCTACCCTGCTTTCATCATCCACTCTTTGGTTTAGGGGATCACACCTGTATTCATGCTCAATCTCTTAAGTTGTGTCCAATTCTTTGCAACCCTATGGACTGTAGCCCAGCAGGCCCCTCTGTCCATGGAATTCTCCAGGAGAGAATATTGGAGTGGCTTGCCCTGCCCTCTTCCAGGGGTCTTCCCAACCCAGGGATTGAACTCATGTCTCCAGTGTCTCCTGCATTTCAGGTGGATTTTTACTGCTGAGCCACCAGAGAAGGAGTTAGTGGGGCATGGGCAACCTGTAGTTCATGCTAGAAGTTATTATAAGGGAAAGAAAACCATTTCCTCCCAATGTCTCTTTGTGGCACCTTTGAGGAGCTTTTATTTATTTATTTTTAATAGAAATTTATTTCTTTAAATTGGGTAGATTGAGTAATATACACTCACCATAGCAACACAGTACACACTTTGAATGGGAGTCACAGTGCATTGTTTGTACCCTCACCAAGAGACTCTGGAAAGAAAGATTTCAAATCTTCCACACATGTCTCTTTGGTCTTCGTTACTCTCTCTTGTGGGGGGCCAACATGGCTCAAAAAGTTTCCTCTGGGTATCTCCCTTTATCCATAATTCATATTAAATTTACTTCTGTAGGATCTTGAGCTATTGCCTGGTTAAATCCTCTTTCTTAGTCAGTAAAATTGATGATAACAGTAGTGAAACGAAGTGAAGATGCTCAGTCGTGTCCGACTCTCAGCGACCCCATGGACCGCAGCCTACCAGGCTCCTCCGTCCATGGGATTTTCCAGGCAAGAGGACTGGAGTGGGTTGCCATTGCCTTCTCCAGATAACAGTAGCACCAGCATCATTAGTTTGTTGGAAGGATTAAATGAGATCAAGTACTCAATATACTAAACCAGTATCTGACACAGTTAACTAAAGAATGGATCATGATTGTGATTATACTTGACAAGTTTAATTCTGTTCTGTTTCAAATATATCATCCACTCATAATTTAAAAGAGTACTTAAAACAATCCCTGTTTTTCAGAAGCAAATATATATGAAGAAGGTGAATTACTCATGTATGTATGAGTATAAATAATGAATATATATAGGTTAAACTGTAAGTAGTGGCAGTCTCTCTGTTTTAGAATTACAGGTGCTTTTGTTTACCTCATTTTGGATGATTTGAAGTTTCCAATATTTTTAAGTTAGTCATCAAAATAATTTCAATAATAATGTAAATTATATTTTCTTTATTTTTAATTATTTACTTTTTTAGGTAGAGAGTTTGAGAGCAGTTTCCTCAGTCAAGCGTTGTTCTTAATGTAGTCAGCTAGGCTTAGTGTAAGCCTAACCACTGTAGAAGATTCCACAATGAGACACTAACTGTGTCAACAGGTAATAAAAATATGAAGGGTGAGGGGAAGACAATGAACCATTTTCTGACTTTATATGGAAAATCAGTATACTGCTGGTGATATTCTATTCACTGTTAAACTAGATGTGGCTTTATTTTCTAAATAGGAAACACTGGTAAGCAGCTAACAATTTCAAAGTTCATCTGACTTCAGAGTTGGAATGAAGGTACTTTGTCTCCCCTCTAGATCTCCGAATCCTGTAATTAGATATCCTTTACAGTGTTTGATGGATTTATCAGCTACAAGACGATGGGCAAATCTTTCTTATTTACACTATAATCTTTCTTAGCACAATAATATGTATGTAGGAAGATTTGAATAAAACTTATGGATAAAAGAAAAAACAAAATACTCTTCTACATATGTGTGCAAAAAAGTTCATGTTTCTTCCAGAAAGCAGATTTTGATGGAGGAGATTTGGTAGGAAATCGAAGTCTTCTTTGAGTATATGTGTGCATTATGGAAGGTGGGAAGAAACTGCAAATACATGTGACTAAGGATGGAATAGGCTATGCGGGGATGGGGAGGGTGTGTGGCATGGGCATGATACTTCCTCCAAACTCAAATAAGCCCTCTCTAATTCTGCACATGGCCAACTGTATACGGTGGTTCTTTATTGGTACCAAGCAAGAGATAATGATTCTGTTAATTAAAGGAGATAAGAGAGATTGGTTGGGGATGAAGGGGACTGATAGAAGTGAAGGAAACACTAAGGAAGGGGGTTCAGAATCACAGAAGTCAAGGGCCAGTATGATCCCTAGTGAAGTCTAGGCAACAGTCTCAACAGTGGCACGCCTCTGGAATGAATATGATAATTTACTTTTGATGTCTTAATATCTCTATTCAAGATGCAAAACCCAACAACAATGTAACATTGGCCTGGCTTACATCTTGTGGTCATCCACTTCAGGGGGAAGACAGAGAGCTTTGTCAATGCTTCTCTAGACAGTATAGAAGGGAAAAGAATATTACTTACTCTGCCAGTTGAAAGGAAAATAGTTATTCTGAAGCAAAACAACTGGTAACAATGACACCACTTTTCCTCCTCAACCACATGACTTAAAATAGCTTCCACATTTTCTCTTTTGAAAATGGGCATAGCAATACCTCTCCTTCTTTAACTCCTGGTGTGATTTGAGGTCAGGAAAGATAATGAGTTTTTCAGAGAAGTGTTATTTAGTAAGCAATAAGATGTTATTTAGTAAACAATAAAGCTAGAAATTACAGTCAATGAAAAACAAGATAAAATAAGAATAACTACTATTCTCTCCAGAGTTTAGGATCTGAAAAAAAAAAAAAAAGTGAACATTTGTCTATCCAATCTGGTAAATAAGAGAACAATATCTAATGATCAGTATTTATGCTTTACTAGGTGACTGCAGCCATGAAATTAAAAGACACTTGCTCCTTAGAAGAAAAGTTATGACCAACCTAGATAATATATTCAAAACCAGAGACATTACTTTGCCAACTAAGGTCCGTCTAGTCAAGGCTATGGTTTTCCCAGTGATCATGTATGGATGTGAGAGTTGGACTGTGAAGAAGGCTGAGCGCTGAAGAATTGATGCTTTTGAACCCTGGTGTTGGAGAAGACTATTGAGAGTCCCTTGTACTGCAACGAGATCCAACCAGTCCATTCTGAAGGAGATCAGCCCTGGGTGTTCTTTGGAAGGACTGATGCTAAAGCTGAAACTCCAATACTTTGGCCACCTCATGAGAAGAGTTGACTCATTGGAAAATACTCTGATGCTGGGAGGGATTGGGGGCAGGAGGAGAAGGGGATGACAGAGGATGAGATGGCTGGATGGCATCACTGACTCGATGGACATGAGTCTGAGTGAACTCCTCATGGGGTCGCAAAGAGTCGGACATGACTGAGTGACCGAACTGAACTGAACTGAGCTTTTCCTTGGTCTAGCAGCTTTACAGATATGATTAATGCATTCAGAATCTTAATTCAATACTCCGAATGACTTGCTGCTCATATTGACCTGAGGTTGTAGCTATATCTTTTTCTCAGTCTTTTCTCTCTATTTTTTTCTTAAATATGTTAGGGAGCATTTATTATTTAATACTCTTCCTACAAGGGAGAAGATATCAGTACAGTATTCAAAACGGTTTCTAACATTGTAGAAACTATGTTCCTAACCGTCTTTTTTTTTTTTTTTTAATCATTGAAGTGGATCCTGATGATTGAATGTCTACCCTGATATCTTTCAAAGGAACTCCCTCAGAAGGAGCGATCCAGATGTTGAAGAACTGACATTTTCTAGGTTGTTCTGAAATATGTTTTATAAGAAAGAGAATCCTGGATGGAAGGGCTCTAAAAAGTCACAGTTAGCTGGGGAACCAAGAGACAGGCTCTGTAATCTTTCTGAAATCTATTCTCCTTTTTTTTTTTTTTAATATAGCAATATGTGGTATTTGGCTCTTTTTTAAAAAGAGAAAAACAGCTATTTTTAATGAATATTTTCAATAAAATGAATTTGAGCAAACTCCAGGAAATAGTGAAGGACAGGAAACCCTGGCATGCTCCAGTTTGTGGGGTCACAAAGAGTTGTACACGACTGAACAACTTAAGACTAACAAAATTGAATATTTTCTATAACTTGCTTTGTACTCCCCACAGTATGCCTCTGAGATTTTTCATGTCAGTGCAGCATTCTTTTATCTATTAAATAGCATTTCATATTTGGAAATGACATAATTTGTTTCATGATTCTAGCTTTGATGGATAATTTGTTTCTGAGTTTTCATTATTATAAACAATCACGGCATGATATTCCATCTATGTACTTCCATAAATACCACTAGTGGTAAGTGTGTGCAAAATATACACATACAGAATTCTCAATCAATTTCAAGTTTATGTTTATGAATGGATAATCAATTTTTTCAACACTTCATTGGCTATTCATCTTTTTTACACTAAATTGAAGCTCAATTTTATACTAAATTCTCTAGCTTGTTTCATAGTTTTATTTAAGTATTTATTTATTTAACTTTATTCAGACATTTTATTTGCATTATTGTAATTTATCACATGATAATTTGAAAATTGCCTTGGCTGTTTTCATGCATATACACTTTTATGCAAAATGTTGAAATTTTGATTGGAATTACATTTTCAGATAAATTTAGATAATCTTTCTGGCCTTTCTTGGTGGCTCAGTGGTAAAGAATCCACCTACCAATGGAGACATGGGTTTGATCCCTGGGTTGGGAAGATATCGTTAAGAAGGAAATGGCAACTCACTGCAGTATTCTTGCCTGGAAATACCACGGACAGAAGGAGCCTGAAGGGCTACAGTCCATGGGGTCAAAAAAGAGTCAGACATGACTTAGCAGCTAAATGACAGCCATCTTTCTAATACTGTATTTACATTAAAAAATATTTCTGCTTGTTCAAAGCTTCTTTTACATCTTTCAGTATATATTACAGTGATTTTAATTTAGTCCACATTTTCATTGTTAATACAGAAATGCACTAAAATTTTGTGTATTGATCTTGTATCTGTCACTTAGCTGAACTCACATTAATTCTATGAAATTTTAAATAGATTACTTCGATTTTGTACATAGGCAATCATTTCATCTGTGAGTAGAGATAATCTTATTTTTCCCTTTCTTATCTGATGGCTTTTATTTTTTTCTTTCCTGTTGTAGTGGCTAGTATATCCAGTACTATGTTGAGTAAGAATAGTGATAGAAGTCCTTGCCAAATTCTGTCTTACAGAGAAAACACTCTCTCACAGTTTTTTATATTGAGTAGTTTTTTTTTCTTTTTTCAGATGGTCCTTATCAAGTTGAGGGAGTCCTCTATCATTTCTCATTTCCTGAAAAATATTATGCATGAATTTTGTATTTTATTAAGAGTTATTTTCTTGCATCTATTGATATGATGATATGGTCTTTCTTTTCTAATCTGTTGATTTGCTGAAGTACATTAATTGGTTTTGGAATATCTAATTAGCTTTGTGTACATGAAATCAATGCTATTTGACCATGGTACACAATTCCTTTTCTATATTGATGAATTAAATATACTGATATTGTCTTAAGAACTTTGGGCTTCCCTGATAGCTCAAATGGTAAAGAATCTGCCTGCTATTCAGGAGACCCCAGTTCAATTCTTGGGTCAGGAAAAGTTTGCTGGAGAAGGGATAAGTTTCCCACTCCAGTATTCTTGGGTTTCCCTGGTGGCTCAGCTGGTAAAGAATCCACCTGCAATGTAGGAGACCTAGGTTCAATCCCTGTGTTGGGAAGATCCCCTGGAGAAGGGAAAGGCTACCCACTCCAGTATTCTGACCTGGAGAATTCCTTGGACTATATAGTCTATGGGATTGCAAAGAGTCAGACATGACTGCGAGACTTTCACTTCACTTTGTGTCTAAATTCATGAGAAACATTGGGGTATGTGTGTCTCTCTGTGTGTGTATCTCTGTGTAGTTTAAAATGAAACATAAAAACGTTAGACAGTGTAAGATAATGAATCAAATGACACAGTATACTTTTTAAAAAAGACTCCTCATACTGTTTTAAGAACACTTGTATTGGTATAGAAGGAAAGATAGAAAGCTAGCAATAAAACAATTTGGAGGATGCTGTAGTGGTTGGAGAGTGTGTGGTAGAGCAAGTGTAGATAGTTTTCACTTTAGAAATGAGTAAGAAGCACAATTAGTTCCTAGATCTTAGTCTACAAATACCACCCTCTAACAAATGAAATAAAGTCTCCTTGGAGAAATATCTGAACTTCATAAGAATGTGGTGAACTTGGAATATCTTGTGGTATTTAATAGAAATTAAGAACATATTCAAAGCGTGGTGGAGACATATTAGAAAGATGCCATCTTGAAATAGTTCACATAGGCCAAATACAGTATAATTAGAGCATGAAAAAAACAATGATAGTACTACAGTACACAAACTGAATAAAAGGAGTACATAAGTCCATTGTGAATATAATAAAACAATAAGTAAACAAATATGGGAAACAGAAATATCTTTATAGTAGAATGTCAGTCAACAAACAACGTATGCCTGAGAAGCTTAATACCCATTCATTCATTGACAGCAGACTTGCATGCTACCAGTGGATAACTCCATGGGACAAAGCTCTTACAGAACTAATTTTCTGATTATTATGAAGTGTTAGCAGGAAGACTGCATAACAATAAATTTTAGTTCTTATTTTCTCTTTCCACTTTTTCTTTTTAAAAAAAAAATAAATTTATTTAATTGGAGGTTAAATACTTTACAATATTGTATTGGTTTTGCCATACATCAACATGAATCCGCCACAGGTATACACGTGTTCCCCATCCTGAACCCCCCTCCCTCCTCCCTCCCCATACCATCCCTCTGGGTTGTCTCAGCGCACCAGCCCCAAGCATCCAGTATCATGCATTGAACCTGGAGAGGCGATTTGTTTCATATATGATATTATACAAGTTTCAGTGCCATTCCCCCAAGTCGTCCCACCCTCTCCCTCTCCCACAGAGTCCAAAAGACTGTTCTATACATCTGTGTCTCTTTTGCTGTCTTGCATACAGCAAGACATTTAGAAAGATGGTAAAGAATTACCATCTTTCTAAATTCCATATATATGCGTTAGTATACTGTATTGATGTTTTTCTTTCTGGGTTACTTCACTCTGTATAATAGGCTCCAGTTTCATCCACCTCATTAGAACTGATTCAAATGTATTATTTTCAATGGCAGAGTAATATTCCATTATGTATATGTATGACAGCTTTCTTATCCATACATCTGCTGATGGACATCTAGGTTACTTCCATGTCCTGGCTATTATAAACAGTGCTGCGATGAACATTGGGGTACACGTGTCTCTTTCAATTCTGGTTTCCTCGGTGTGTATGCCCAGAAAAATAAATGACCCAATCAAAAAATGGGCCAAAGAACTAAATAGACATTTCTCCAAAGCAGACATACAGATGACTAACAAACACATGAAAAGATGCTCAACAGCATTCATTATCAGAGAAAATGCAAATCAAAACCACAATGAGGTACCATTTCATGCCAATCAGAACGGCTGTGATCCAAAAGTCTACAAGCAATAAATGCTGGAGAGGGTGTGGAGAAAAGGGAACCCTCTTACACTGTTGGTGGGAATGCAAGCTAGTACAGCCACTATGGAGAACAACGTGGAGATTCCTTCAAAAACTGGAAATAGAACTGCCTTATGACCCAGCCATCCCACTGCTGGGCATACACACCGAGGAAACCAGAATTGAAAGAGACACGTATACCCCAATGTTTATTTCCACTTTTTGTTGATGGCAGTGTGTGCAATAGGGAAGAAATTCCTTCTTCTATAGGAAGTGATTTTTTTTCCACACAAAACTTTTGAATCATTAAATTTTCTAATAATCAGTTGTAATAAATCTTAATGATTATCAAGTGCTAATTTTCTTAAAAAATTGCATTTATTTGGATCAATCCCTTTATAGTTTCTCTTTCCAAATTTGTTAATTATCAATATAAAAGTGTTTCTGAGGAAGCATTAGGTTTACAATATTGAATTTATTGACAAAAACCAATATAGATAATCTAATTTTGCATGATGTACTTTTATAGTTTTAACGATTATAAAGAAACAAGTTGTTATGTCAAGGCAGAAATTGATGAGGCAAATATTTTGTAA
This sequence comes from Ovis canadensis, assembly GCF_042477335.2. Taxonomy (NCBI): domain Eukaryota; kingdom Metazoa; phylum Chordata; class Mammalia; order Artiodactyla; family Bovidae; genus Ovis; species Ovis canadensis. Next base: position 17,446,850 of record NC_091266.1, read on the forward strand.
TAAGCTTTTATTGTTATGGATTATTTTGTACTTTAATAGAACTTGTTTATTTCATTACATCTTGGCACATACATAAAATTAATTTTCTTAGCAGTTTGTCAAGAATGACTGTGCTGGTCCTGTAAGAGTTTCTAGTGAGTCATTTACTGTAATTGTTCTATTAGTTAATTTATAAACATTTATTTTCAAAGACTTCTCCACTTAACAAGTAATAGCATAGATGTTCTACCCAAGCAAAGGGAGGTGGTAATAATGATAAATTTACAGTCAACACAGTTCCTTCTAATTTAAGGTTTCTCTTTCAATGATCATATTAGGTGTATTAGAAATAATCATTACTGGAAGCATGTTAGTAAAGTATATTGTTCATAAATGCAGTTGAATTTTATTTGAGTTTTGCAGGATTCCAGAAGTGAAATATCTTGCTAAACTGTAGCACTTATCATCTGGTGTTTCGCCACTGATTTTCCCATTTTTCATTAATAAATATTTGCTATACTTTTGTATTTAGGGCAAATTATTGGCAAAATTGCTTTAACCATTTAAAAACTTTATTATTACCACTTATTTATTTTCTAAATTTTAGAACATGTTCTAATGTCATCATATGAGAAAGATATTTTAGAAGAGCTGTAAGTTTCGTATGTGTACATAACAAGTGTACCATATTCTTTATTTGCTCTCACTGTTCTATACTGCTAGCAAAATAAACAACTTGATAAATTAGGAAGTGCAGGCAAAGATTTATTGAACTTATTTATTAATAAGCTAGACCAGGCACCCAGCTGCTTATTATTGTATTAAAATGCATTTTCTACCTCAAGGGAAAATCTTATTGCAAGCAAGATTGAAATAGTTTTGAAAATACAAGGAAACAGTGCTATAGTTGCAGTTTTCAAATGTTTTAGGGTAGATAATTTTGTATAAAAAATGGTTAAAATGAAGATTTAAGAGACAGATTTAGTAGCTCTGAGACCTTCATTTTGTATGTATGTATTGGACTAAATGGTCTCTTGGCTTCCTTAAACAGTCTATGAATATTGGCATTTCTAATTTTGAAATTTATGCTTCTTGTTAAACTTCAGAATCATTCCTCTTAAGCCTAGAAGCAATTATCTACTTGATGATAGCAATTTGATAAAGTCAACTAAAAATAGCAAACTTCATGGAAAACCTGTTATAAGCAAGGGATAATAAAGAAATGTCCTTATGAATTAGGTCAGTGATATTATTAAATCAGAATTACTGGACCTGGACAAGATCTTAGGGAGTATGTCGTAGAAAACCTTCTTGCTGGTCTTGTGGGGTTGGCCTTTGTTCTCTCAGGAGATGGCCTTTAACACTCAGAATGGGACTTTTTCGTCTTTTGAACCAGCAACCAAATCTCTCATATTTGGGACTGAAGCACCACACACAAGCCCAAATTCTAGGAATCCAAAATTTTTTAAATGGTGCAATTAAAAGTAAGTAGAGATTAAAAAAGTCTGGTTCACCTGGTGCAGTTACTGTTGAAGGTACCAGATAGCGCCCTGAACCTAAACTTGACATGGAATGAAAAAAAATTCACACTTATGTCACAGTTATTTACCTATGTCTGTCCTTTAAGTATGGACAGATTTCAGAAAATTCAGGGCAACGATCAGGCTGCTAGTAACTCAGGGGACCAAATAGTGCCCACAAACACATCACAGTCTACCTGTTTGTAATTTTCAGTAGTTTGGAAGTGTGATGAGGAAGAAGAAAAGAGTTTATTCTCTAATCACGCCTTTCTCTGGTCACCCTTCAAATTACCCACCCCCAGCAATGGCCTTCCCAGCCAGAGGTCCAGGAATCCTACTTCATTTCCATTCCCCCTTTCTTTCTGCAAGAACCAGCTCAGTGGCTTTAACTTAGAATTTGAGTCTATCTTTGTGATTAAAAAAAAAAAAATCAATATATCTGGAGTCTGTTTTTCTTTTTATGTGCTAACAGATTTTTGGATCTTTAGCAACCTACAGATTTATGATTACCAAGATGTACAGAACAGAAAAGACTAATCATAAATGTGGGGAAACATATAGAGAGAAGTTTTATGTCCTCATTTTTGTATTTTTGGACATAGAATGTACAAATCGCTGCAGGTGTTTAGTTTAGAAGCAACTTGTTTGAGTGAAAAACTGAGACTTTCTTCTGTTCCCGATAGAGGAAGAGCAAGAGGGAGGAGAGAAACGCTGGCCAGAAACAAGAATTTTCACAGAATTATAAAATAGTGGTTGGGGATGGAGTGGAAATTTCCCATCTCCTGATGTTCCTTGCATAAACCTCCTTGGGAGGACTTGTCTCTGACATTCAGCCACTGTCTATTGACTAGTCTCATGGAATATCACTCCTAGTATGTCATACAGAGCTTGGAGTAAGGGAAAAAAATTAGAACTAGAGGGGTTACAGTTGCTGATCTTGCCATAGTAATCAAACAACTGAAAGAATGCTTCAGTAAGAATCTTGTTAATAGGCCAGGTTCTATAGAATGATATTTTGTAGTCAATAATTTACCTCCAGGAGATTAAACAATAGCTGTCCTGATATTTAGGGGATGTTTTATAAAGTACTCATGAGAGTTTCAGAAATGGCACAGTTAAGGAAAATGTGTTTTTCTTCAAGGGCATATTCTATCCTTGTTACTAAATGCTTAATTTCAATATTTAACACTCCACTTTCAGAGTCGATTTGTATTTAAAAAACAAATGTAGAAAGCTCTATTTCTGAAAAACAAAAACAAAAATAAATTTGATTATTGTACACAACTACTGCTCCCTGCGTGTACTTGGTACAACGTATATATTGTCTTGTCATTCAGGTGGATTTATAAGAGATATGCATGTCTACTCAGTCGGCAAAGTCCTGTCCAACTCTTAGAAACACCATGGACTGTAGCCCACCATTCTCCTCTGTTTACAGAATTTCCCAGGCAAGAATACTGGGATAGGTTGCCATTTCCTCCTCCAGGGGATCTTCCTAACCCAGGGATCAAACCCATATATCCTGCATTGGCAGGTGTGTGTTTTGTTTTGATTTTTTTGGCTCCAATGGAGCCACCAGGGTAGCCCATGAGATTAATTTCTCCTTTATTCATACAAAATGCTGGCCAAGGGAAAAAATTTGAATTCCAATAATCTGAGTCACATCCTTAGTTGAGTGATTTCAGGCCATTTATCTAGCTGTTTAGGTCCTCATTTGCAGATGGAAATTTCAATCCTCTGTGTGTGTGTGTGTGTGTGTGTGTGTGTGCATGCATGCTGTGCTCATTCTCAACCCTTTCATACTCTTTGCACCCCATGGACTGTAGCTTCCAAGCTACTCTGTCCTTTGGATTTTCCAGGCAAGAATACTGGAAAATCGCCATTTCCTCCTCCAGGGGATCTTTCCAACCCAGGGATCAGACTTGAATATCCTATGCCTCCTGCATTGCAGGTGGATTCTTTACCTGCTGAGCCATCAGGGAAGCCCCATTCCCATGTATATCTACCTGGGAATAATGAGTGAGTACCCATCTCATACAGTTGTAAAACTTAAATGAAATGTTTTAAATTAATATTAGCTACCATTATTATTAACTGTGTGGATTAGAACTCATTAAGTGTTGGAGGTAAGATAAAAATTTGGTAGTCTGGCTTGATACCTTGGTCTCATAAACACTGCATTATTCTCAATATATGACATAAAATGAATATTCAGAGAAGAAAGGTTAAGATGAAGGAGGAAGATGCTTTTGCTCATTGAAGTATCAAAGATCATCTTAGGGACAAGATAATTTAGTTTCTTAAAATGTTTATTGTATGTGTGCGTGCTAAGTCACCTCAGTCATGTCCACCTCTTTGAGACTTTATGGACCATAGTCTTCCAGGCTTCTCTGTTCATGGGATTCTCCAGGCAAAAATACTGGAGTAGATTGTCATGGCCTTCTCCAGGGGATCTTCCTGACCAGAGATCAAACTCATGTCTCTTATATCTTCTGCAGCATTGGCAGCCAGGTTCTTTATCACTAACGCCACTGGAAAAGCCCAAAAATATTTACTAAAACATTAAAAATTTGGAGGCTATAGCAGGGAAAATGGAGGACAGGCAGGTGGCAGAGCAGTGAACTGGGGCCACCAGAGGATCAAGAAGAAGCAGAAAAGTCTGGGAAAGCTAAGACTGTTTCTTCCAGTAATGGAGGGAGAAATACCAACCATAGTGCTGAGAAGCAATAAGCAGAAGAAGCCACAGACCTCCCCCCCGCCAAAGCCTACTAAGATCTCCAAGTTTGGATTTCCCGAACATGGAGGTAGTTGGCAGTCTACCAACTTGGTAGGTAGTCAGATGACAAAGAAAGTCCTATCCATTGAACTTGATTTAAGTAAGCCTAGAGAAACCTTTCCAACACTTACTCCAAAAACTATTTTAGTAGCAGCAGCTTAAATGAGGATGAAAATAGTGAACCAGATGAAAATAGTGAACCAGAGGAAATGCCTCCAGAAGCAAAGATGAAGATGAGGCTTACTGGATGGGATATACCAACATCAGCAGGAGCAAATTCCATCAATAAAGGACATGGGTTTTCTGATAATTAGAAGATATGGAAGTGAAATATAAAACCTCATCTTAGAAATGTCCATGACCAAAATGATTAAATCATGTGTTTTGAAAATGGGGCATGGGGTGGGTGTAAACGAAAAAGGAACACTTTCCTTTTTTAAAGAATGACATTAGACTCCTTGGAGCATTTTTTTGTTTGTTTGTTTGTTTTGTTTTGTTTTAAAGACTGAGTGGTACACTAATAAGTGAGAATTTGAAATTAGAGGTAATTTATGTTTTATATACAAATTTTAAGACATTAACTAATTTTGTATTTTCATGTGATTAGTTTCCAAAGTTAAAAGATAATTTTAAAAAATCAGAAAAGTTACGTTTCTAAGAACTGCATATTTTTAGACACAACTATTAGCACATTAAGAGGGAAGCAAAAAGTTGTCTCTTTAAACTGCAAGCAATTGCTCTAATTTAACTCCTGTGTTAACTGATGCTGTCTGGTTCCCAGGGACAAATACAGAAAGAAGGGAGTATTGTATTGGGAGGAAAATGTTACTGGATATATTAACTGAGAAAATAAATTAGATAAAATTAAAACATAGCTCTTTTTTCCCCTAATGGCATTTGTTTTGTTTCAAATCATCAGAGACTACTTATTGCATTGCTATCAGTGGATACAGATGTGTACCAAGCTCTTTAGAGAGCGGACTTTTGGACTCTGAGGGAAAGGGAGAGGGTGGGATGATTTGGGAGAATGGCATTGAATCATGTATACTATCATGTAAGAAATGAATCGCCAGTCTATGTCCGATGCAGGATACAGGATGCTTGGGGCTGGTGCATGGGGATGACCCAGAGAGATGTTATGGGGAGGGAGGTGGGAGGGGGGTTCATGTTTGGGAACGCATGTACACCCGTGGTGGATTCATGTCAATGTATGGCAAAACCAATACAATATGGTAAAGTAAAATAAAGTAAAAATAAAAATTTAAAAAAATAAATAAATAAAAATAATATTTTAAAATTTATATAAACCATTGAGAATTTAAAATAACATGTTTCATTTTAAAGGGTCTTGTCTACCTTTATTATTCTTCAGAGAACAGCCATTTTCTACCAAATTAAATAGTTATATTGTGTGTGCTTCTCTAGATTTTTGTTATCTAGTTCTGTTAACATTTCCACCAGCTCTCAAGGAAAATTGTAAAGAAGCTCTTTCTTCTAAAAAAGGAAGCTACCATCAGTAATTTAAATGTAAATAATAGTTAAATATTTGGCTGTTATTTTTTCAAAGGGTATAAACACCAAAAAAAGGCAACATTGTATGAAGATGGGAAATAAGAAGGATATACTATCTGTGGATTTATCAAATAATTTATGTTACTAACTTGTGAAATCCAATTTGTTCTGAACTAATTTATAGGAATTCTTATTTAACACAAAGCCTTTGACTGCATGGATCACAACAAACTGTGGAAAATTCTTAAAGAGATGGAAATACCAGACCAGCTTACCTGCCTCCTGAGAAATCTGTGTGCTGGTCAAGAAGCAACAGTTAGCACCAGACATGGAACAATGGACTAGTTCAAAATTGGGAAAGAAGTACATCAAACCTGCATATTGTCACTCTGCTTACTTAACTTATATGCAGAGAACATCATGTGAAATGATGGGGTGGATGAATCACAAGCTGGAATCAAGATTACTGGGAGAAATATCAACAGCCTCATATATGCAGATGATACCACACTAAGGGCAGAAAGCGAAGAGGAACTAAAGAGCCTCTTGATAAAAGTGAAACAGGAGAAAGAAAAAGCTGTCTTAAAACAGAATTCAGAAAACTAAGATCATGGCATCTATTCCCATAATTTACATATATATAGGTATATACATATATGGCTGATTCATGTTGACATTTGGCAGAAGTCAACACAATTTTGTAAACCAATTATACTTCAATTAAAAACATAAAATTGAAAAAACAAAGATACTCAGCATTAATAAAACCAAGATCACGAAATCTGGTCCCATCACTTCATGGTAAATAAACGAGGAAAATGTGGAAAGAATGATAGATTTTATTTTCTTGAGCTCCAAACAACTGTGGACAATGACTGCAGCCATGATATTAAAGGACACTTGCTCCTTAGTAGGAAAGCTATGACAAACTTAGACAGAGTATTAAAAAGCAGACATAATTTTGCTGACATAGATCTGTATAGTTAAATTTATGTTGTTGTTGTTTTGTTTTGTTTTTCCAATAGTCGTGTATGGATGTGAGAGTTGGATCATAATCAAGGCTGAGCACTGGAGTATTGGTGCTTTCAAACTGTGGTGTTGGAGAAGACTCTTGAGAGTCCCTTGTACAGTAAGGAGATCAAACCAGTTAATCCTAAAAGAAATCAATCCTGAATATTCATTGGAATGACTGATGCTAAAACTGAAGCTCCAATATTTTGGCCACCTGATGCAAAGAGCTGACTCATTGTAAAACACCCTGATTCTGGGAAAGATTGAGGGCAAGAAGAGAAGAGGATGAGAGAGCATGAGATGGTTGATGGCATCACTGACCCAATGTACATGAGTTTAGTAAGCTCTGGGAGTTGGTGATGGACAGGGAAGCCTGGCATGCTGCAGTCCATGTGATCTCAAAGAGTCAGACACAACTTAGTGACTGAACAACAAAATTTACCAAAATAGCATGGCTTAACTGCATACATATTAACCAGTGGCCTCTCAAAAGCACATTTAAGATACTGAAAACAAAAGGAAAGTGCCAGGAGCCACCACGGGAAATCCCACCCATGACAAGGTCATGTGGAAGAGGACTGTTAAGCAAGGCTTCAGAACTCAATGGGCTCCCTAGGCTTTCTCGAGCATCTACCCAAAAACCAGAATCTGTCTGTTTTACTACTTCATGATTTTCACCAACTCGTCTGACATTAATAGGGGTCTATTTCTGACCACCTTTCTCTGGAGAAAATTAACTTAGGGCTATAGCTAATAAGTCTCCTGGACATGAGAGAAATATTTCAAATCAAACCCCCTCTGTTAGCATTATAGCTTGCTTGGCAGGTATACCCAGACACTTGCAGCTACGCATATGATTATTTACATCCTCCCAACTGTGAGAGGCATGGAAAGCCTAAAACATAGAGCCTTTTGAAGAGTTAAAAGTTATTAGAATAGTGCTAGGCATAGGATTTCATTATTGGGCCAATGCTTGTTGCTAAGTTCCCATATCTCTTATCCACTGTGCACCTGGGAGTGCATTAGTTAACATAGTTGGAAAGTAAGAAAAACAAGTGTAGCCTTGAAATTAACCACATCAGACTTTTGAGCTAATTGGTTCTTTCTTGTAACTCACTGCACCTTTGCTTCGTGAGAATGTAACTTTGTTTAATACTTTTTGATGCTGACATAGGTTAGAAATATAAGAAAAAACATTTCAAGGGAAAATACGTTTTCTGGTTGAACAGCCTTTATCAAAAGAGGTTCATTAAATGTTCATAGGCCTCCAAGGCCAGAGGATAATGTACACAACATTGTCTATGGGAAAGGTTTGCAGAAAAAAATTCTGGTTTCAATAAAGACAAAACAGATGTTATATTTGGGCTGACTCTGTATGACTTTGCATCTTTCATTTCCCTCTATGTACAAGTAAAGGTATAAAAGACCCTTTTGAAAATAAAGCTATTGGGCCTCGCTTGAAGAAGCTTGGTCACCCCGTGTTTTTCTTTTTTCTCTTTTTTTCTCTCTTATTTTCTTTTTCAGGCTGATCCCTTGGAGCATAGATTCTCCCTGCATTCACTTATCTGTCCGGGTTTCTAACACCTGAATGGGAAGATGTTCTGCGTCTTCACTCCCTCGGGAGACCGGGAAGGAACCTGTGGCCTCCGTGAATAGGGCAAACTTGTCTCGAAGTTTTATTGGCTTTCTATGTAAACCAAGGAATACCAGCCTCTTTCTCTACTCTATTTTCTTATCTACAATATTCTTTCCTTATCTCTCTCTAAATCATCTGCTGATGCTGTTTTTCCTTCAGGTTCCCCTGGATCCTGTGGGGGCTGGACCCAGGCAAGTGGTGCCACGAAGAGGGACCTGAAAGGTAATCCTCCCCCATTGTGCAGTTACTCGAAACGGCTAGGTCCCCATTCAGGGTTTCCGGGACCCCCCCCCCCCCTACATAAGATAGATAGGGAAAGAGGGGTGGGAAGTATTGGGTTGAAAGAAACCCTGTAGACAGGTTCAAAGAAACCTCAAGTGCTGATTCTTGCAATATAAGACAAGAAATCAGTGTTAAAGTGTTAACTCTTGCAATATAAGATAAGAGATCTGTGCTAAAATCTTAAATCTTTCTCTATAGAAATCAGTACTGAAATCTTAACTCTTTCTCTACAGAAATTTCTGACATGGATAACAATGAGTCAAAAGAATGACAACTCTTTATATAACTAATTTTGCAACTGTTAAAAGAGAAATTAAATTTAAAAAGGCTAGTGTTCAATCCCTTTTTATATTTGTATAAAAACAATGTCCTTGGTTTCCAGAAGAGGACACTATTAGTTTAGATACTTGGGAAAAGGTAGGAGAACAACTAAAAACTTACTATACTTTACATGGGCCAGAAAAAGTTTCCTGTAGATGCTTTTGCTCTGTGAAATATGATTAAAAATGTCCTGGATTCCCGTCATGAGGCTGTTAGATAGCCTATTAGAGAGGCTATAGCAGTGGATGGTGGTAGGTCTCCACTTTCTGTGCAGATCATACTTTCTGCTGTTTGACAGAGAAAAGGAGGGACACTGTGCTCTACCTGCCGAGAAAGGAGAGGGCTTACAGGACGCTGTGGCCTGGCACACTGGCGAGCCCCCTCCCCTCTACACAAACCTTTAAAAACTTATCCACCACTTTCTGATTTAAGGCGATCACTGCCGCCTCCATTTGCACCTCCCAGGGTCCAGGAGTTCCCCACTTTGTCCCCAAAGCCTCTTAAAGCGTTGCCTAAGGCTGAAAAAAATAAAAAGTTTTTTGAACAAAGTAACTTTGAAAGCAGACGGGTGCATAATATGCAGAGCGTGCTTAGGGGTCCTCACCCAGGCTAGGAGAAAAGCAGAACATCGAAAAGGAGACTTGGCAACAATATTAACCCCTGATGTGCCAGTTACTCCAATTCCAATGGGAGTAGCTGGCCCCCTACCTGAGGACATTGTGAGACTTGTGCTAGGGTGTAGCTCGCTTTGTTTTCAAAAAAATTTCAGCCGTGCCTGGTATAGTAAATTCTGATTATATTAGAAAAATTAAAGTTTTGATCTTGCCGCCTACCAAAACTGTGTAAATTAATAAAGGTCAAAGAGTAACACAGCTTTTGCTTTTACCTTATTATAAGAAAGAAAAACCTTAACTTCTCAAGCTAGGGGATCCAAAACATTTAAATCTAGTGATCTAGCCTTTTGGGTACAAAAAATTACAGCTCCAAGGCCTTTAAAAGATCTTTTAATTCAAAAAATAAGATGTCAGTGCTGTTAGATACTAGAACAGATGTTTCTTATATTGCTAAAAGAAAGATTGACCCTATTCCTACCAAGCCAACACTGGTCAATCAGATAGCTAAATTAAAACAAACAAGAAAAAATTAAGTATTCCTCTCCACATCATGTTTTATACCATGCTTTGTTTGTAATTAATCATTTAAACATAGACACACAGAGACAGACTACAATGACAAGGCACTGGACTCCTAAAGAGGCTACGACTTGGCCCCTGGTCAAATAAAAAGATCTCCTTGCCAGAGAGTAAAAAGGACCAGACGTGTTGCTAACTTGGAGAGGGTATGTTTGTGTGTTTCTACAGGATTCCACTTCTCCTGTTTGGATCTCAGACAGACTGATTCGCCATGTCACAATCCCCCAGACATCCAGTTCCCCCATTGCTTCGACCACAAAAGAAGAAAGACACTCCTCTGCCCTTGCCTCTGCTGCCCACCTGAAAAGTCCAACAGACTCTAAGACGACTGACAACAGAAATCTCAGAAAAAACTTAATGTACAAATAAGTTGTTCAGGTGGACCTAATGTAATGTCTAGTAAACAATGTATGCTCTCATCTTGTTTAACCCCTTAATATAATGTTTGCTCCATTGTGGTGTTAAAATGCCCATCCTATCTTATGGTGCCTGTAGCTGTAACCACTTATTGGTATGATAACTATGGTCTTGCTGTGCTACAACAACTACAAGATTTAATGCAATCACGATGGTTTGTGGGCTTATTTATCTTAAAAATATCTGCTTTAATGACAACAAGTTCTTCTGTTCCTTTAATTACTACTGTTACTATTACTGTTACTGTTATTGTTGCTGTGACAGCAATGTCATTGGCTCAACAAGTGTATACTGCCCAGTATGTTAATACTATGTCCAAAAATGTTTCTTTGGTGTTGGCAACACAGGAGGTTGTAGATGGGAAGCGAGAGGTGGGGGTAGATGCTCTGGAAGAGGTGATGATGCATGTTGGGGCTGAATTGGAGGTTTTGAAAGTGGAGTTGGCATTGTCCTGTTGTGCCAACAGCCAGTGGATTTGTGTGACACCCCTGAGGGTAAACGAGATGGACTGTGGCTAAGAGAGAATGGGGAATCATGTTTCGAGGGTATTGGGACAGCTCCAACATTGGTTTGGATTTGGGAAAACGTCACAGTCAGGTAGAGACCTTGGAACGCTCCCGATTACAATTTACTGCCGCTGGAGCAGCTAATGACTTTTTCCACACCTTTTCTAATTTCATTTCTGAAAAAAATATTCTATCTACTCTCTTTAGCTATGCTGCTCTAGCCATTTTTATCCTGCTTCTTATAATTATTCTTCCTTGTTTTGTCAAAACTCTTAGACAAAACACTCAGAAGCTCGAGACTGAATTACACCTGGCTGTCTCTAAGAAATTAAAAAAAGGGGGGGGGATATGCCGGGAGCCACCACGGGAAATCCCACCCATGACAAGGTCATGTAGAAGAGGACTGTTAAGCAAGGCTTCAGAACTCAATGGGCTCCCTAGGCTTTCTTGAGCATCTACCCCAAAACCAGAATCTATCTGTTTTACTACTTCATGATTTTCACCAACTCCTCTGACATTAACAGGGGTCTATTTCTGACCACCTTTCTCTGGAGAAAATTAACTTAGGGCTATAGCTAATAAGTCTCCTGGACATGAGAGAAATATTTCAAATCAAACCCCCTCTGTTAGCATTATAGCTTGCTTGGCAGGTATACCCAGACACTTGCAGCTACGCATATGATTATTTACATCCTCCCAACTGTGAGAGGCATGGAAAGCCTAAAACATAGAGCCTTTTGAAGAGTTAAAAGTTATTAGAATAGTGCTAGGCATAGGATTTCATTATTGGGCCAATGCTTGTTGCTAAGTTCCCATATCTCTTATCCACTGTGCACCTGGGAGTGTATTACTTAACATAGTTGGAAAGTAAGAAAAACAAGTGTAGCCTTGAAATTAACCACATCAGACTTTTGAGCTAATTGGTTCTTTCTTGTAACTCACTGCACCTTTGCTTCATGAGAATGTAACTTTGTTTAATACTTTTTGAAGCTGACATAGGTTAGAAATATAAGAAAAAACATTTCAAGGGAAAATAAGCTTTCTGGTTGAACAGCCTTTATCAAAAGAGGGTCATAAAATGTTCATAGGCCTCCAAGGCCAGAAGATAATGTACACAATATTGTCTATGGGAAAGGTTTGCAGAAAAAATCCTGGTTTCGATAAAGACAAAACAGATGTTATATTTGGGCTGACTCTGTATGACTTTGCATTTTTCATTGCCCTCTATGTACAAGTAAAGCTATAAAAGACCCTTTTGAAAATAAAAACAATTGGCCTTGCTTGAAGAAGCTTGGTCACCCCGTGTTTTTCTTTTTTCTCTTTTTTTCTCTCTTATTTTCTTTTTCAGGCTGATCCCTTGGAGCATAGATGCTCCCTGCGTTCACTGATCTGCCCAGGTTTCTAAGGCCTCAATAGGAAAATGTTCTGTGTCTTCACTCTCTCGGGAGACCGGGAAGGAACCTGTGGCCTCCGTGAACATGGCAAACATCTTGTCTCGAAGTTTTATTGGCTTTCTATGTAAACCAAGGAATATCAGCCTCTTTCTCTCCTCTATTTTCTAATCTACAACATTCTTTCCTTATCTCTCTCTAAATCATCTGCTGACGCCGTTCTTCCTTCAGGTTCCCCTGGATCCTGCGGGGGCTGGACCCCAACAGGACAGAAAATGCTTATTTAAACATATTTTATGGAATCTTTGACTACATATACCTTGTTAATCTTCAATGTTGGATAGCGCCTCTAGGCCCTCCTGTGCTCCTCGGGCGTGGGGTTGCTCCTCCCAGCTACCGTCACTGACCTCAGATGTGGGGTAGCTCCTCTCAGCTGCTGTCCCTGGCCTCAGACATGGGGTAGCTCCTCTCAGCCGCCACCCCTGGCCTTGGACGCAGGGTAGCTCCTCACAGGCGGTGAGGCGATACCCATCTTCAAAGGTAAGGATCAGCAGCTGTGCTTTGCTGGAACAGCCGTGAAGAAATTCCCCAAGCCCAGGGTAAGAGAAACCCAAGTAAGATGGTAGGTTGCAAGAGGACATCAGAGGGCAGACACACTGAAACCATACTCACAGAAAACTAGTCTATCTAATCACACTAGGACCACAGCCTTATCTAACTCAATGAAACTAAGCCATGCCCGTGGGGCAACCCAAGCCGAGGGGGTCATGGTGGAGAGGTCTGACAGAATGTGGTCCACTGGAGAAGGGAATGGCAAACCACTTCAGTATTCCTGCCTTGAGAACCCCATGAACACTATGAAAAGGCAAAATGATAGAATACTGAAAGAGGAACTCCCCAGGTCAGTAGGTGCCCAACACACTACTGGAGATCAGTGGAGAAATAACTCCAGAAAGAATGAAGGAATGGAGCCAAAGCAGAAAAAATACCTGGCTGTGGGTATGTGACTGGTGATAAAAGCAAGGTCTGATGCTGTAAAGACCAATATTGCATAGGAATCTGGAATGTCAGGTCCATGAATCAAGGCAAATTGGAAGTGGTCAAACAAGAGATGGCAAGAGGGAACATCGCCATTTAGGAATCAGTGAACTAAAATGGACTGGAATGGGTGAATTTAACTCAGATGACCATTACATCTACTACTGCGGGCAGGGATCCCTCAGAAGAAATGGAGTAGCCATCATGGTCAACAAAAGAGTCCAAAATGCAGTACTTGGATGCAATCGCAAAAATGACAGAATGATCTCTGTTCGTCTCCAAGGCAAACCATTCAATATCACAGTTATCCAAGTCTATGCCCCAACCAGCAATGCTGAAGAAGCAGAAGTTAAACGGTTTTTTGAAGACCTACAAGACCTTTTAGATCTAACACTCAAAAAAGATGTCCTTTTCTTTTAGGGGACTGGAATGCAAAAGTAGGAAATCAAGAAACACCTGGAGTAACAGGCAAATTTGGCCTTGGAATGTGGAATGAAGAAGGGCAAAGACTAATAGAATTTTGCCAAGAAAATGCATTGGTCATAGCAAACACTCTCCTCCAACAACACAAGAGAAGAGTACATATGGACATCACCAGAAAGTCAACACCAAAATCAGCTTGATTATATTCTTTGCAGCCAAAGATGGAGAAGCTCTATACAGTCAACAAAAACAAGACCAGGAGCTGACTGTGGCTCAGATCATGAACTCCTTATTACCAAATTCAGACTTCAAATTGAAGAAAGTAGGGAAAACCACTACACCATTCAGGTATGACCTAAATCAAATCCCTTATGATTATACAGTGGAAGTGAGAAATAGATTTAAGGGCCCAGATCTGATTGATTGAGTGCCTGATGAACTATGGACTGAGGTTCATGACATTGTACAGGAGACAGGGATCAAGACCATCCCCATGGAAAAGAAATACAAAAAAGCAAAATGGCTGTCTGGGGAGGCCTTACAAATAGCTGTGAAAAAAAGAGAAGTGAAAAGCAAAGAAGAAAAAAAAAAGATATAAGCATCTGAATGCAGAGTTCCAAAGAATAGCAAGACGAGATAAGAAAGCCTTATTCAGCGATCAATGCAAAGAAATAGAGGAAAGCAATAGAATGGGAAAGACTAGAGATGTCTTCAGAAAAATGAGAGATACCCAGGAACATTTCATGCAAAAGGGGCTTGATAAAGGACAGAAATGGTATGAACCTAAGAGAAGCAGAAGATATTAAGAAGAGGTGGCAAGAATACACGGAAGAACTGTACAAAAAAGATCTTCATGACCCAGATAATCATGGTGATGTGATCACTCACCTAGAGCCAGACATCTTGGAATGTGAAGTCAAGTGGCCCCTAGAAAGCATCACTACGAACAAAGCTAGTGGAGGTGATGGAATTCCAGATGAGCTGTTTCAAATCCTGAAAGATGATGCTGTGAAAGTGCTGCATTAAATATGCCAGCAAATTTGGAAAACTCAGCAGTGGCCACAGGACTGGAAAAGGTCAGTTTTCATTCCAATCCCAAAGAAAGGCAATGCCAAAGAATGCTCAAACTACTGCACAATTGCGCTCATCTCACATGCTAGCAAAGTAATGCTCAAAATTCACCAAGCCAGGCTTCAGCAATACGTAAACCATAAACTCCCTGAAGTTCAAGCTGGTTTTAGAAAAGGCAGAGGAACCAGAGATCAGATTGCCAACATCCACTGGATCATGAAAAAGCAAGAGAGTTCCAGAAAAACATCCATTTCTGCTTCATTGACTATTGCAAAGCCTTTGACTGTGTGGATCACAATAAACTGTGGAAAATTCTGAGAGAGATGGGAATACCAGACCACCTAACCTGCCCCTTGAAAAATCCGTATGCAGGTCAGGAAGCAACAGTTAGAACTGGACATGGAACAACAGACTGATTCCAAATAGGAAAAGGAGTGTGTCAAGGCTGTATATTGTCATCCTGCTTATTTAATATCTATGCAGAATACATCATGAGAAACGCTGGACTGGAAGAATCACAAGCTGGAAACAAGATCGCCAAAAGAAATATCAATAACCTCAGATATGCAGATGTCATCACTCTTATGGTAGAAAGTGAAGAGGACCTAAAAAGCCTCTTGATGAAAGTTAAAGAGGAGAGTGAAAAAGTTGGCTTAAAGCTCAACATTCAGAAAACGAAGATCATGGCACCCTGTCCCATCACTTCATGGGAATTAAATGAGGAAACAGTAGAAACAGTGTCACACTTTATTTTGGGGGGCTCCAAAATCACTGCAGATGGTGATTGCAGCCATGAAATTAAAAGACACTTTCTCCTTTGAATAAAAGTTATGACCAATATAGATTGTATATTCAAAAGTAGAGACATTACTTTGTCGACTAAGGTCCGTCTAGTCAAGGCTATGGTTTTTCCTGTGGTCATGTATGGATGTGAGAGTTGGACTGTGAAGAGGGCTGAGCACCGAAGAATAGATGCTTTTGAACTGTGGTGTTGGAAAGCCTCTTGAGAGTCCCTTGGACTGCAAGGAGATCCAACCAGTCCATTCTGAAGGAGATCAACCCTGGGAGTTCTTTGGAAGGAATGATGCTAAAGCTGAAACTCCAGTACTTTGGCCACCTCATGTGAAGAGTTGACTTATTGAAAAAGACTGTGATGCTAGGAGGGACTGGGGGCAGGAGGAGAAGGGGATGACCGAGGATGAGATGGCTAGTTGGCATCACGGACTCGATGGATGTGAGTTTGAGTGAACTCCGGGAGATGGTAATGAACAGGGAGTCCTTGCATGGTGCGATTAATGGGTTCGCAAAGAGTCGGACATGACTGAGCGACTGAACTGAACTTCATGATGTAATTATATCAAGATAATGAAAATAACTTGCTTTAACATAGGTAAACTACCCATTTTTGTTCACTTTAATATTTATCTTGAAATAGCATTCCTCTCCTACTTTTTATTTTCTTACTCAAATGAGATATTTACCTAGGGTCAAAGCAGGAAAGAGAAACCACTGAGATTACAGAGAGAATAAATTCATAGAAATTTGTAAACAATTAACAACTGACCAGAGGTCTGATATTACTGTCTTCTTAAGCAAAGTCAGTTTTGCATCCACCTAGACATAGTATTATATTAGAATTATATCTGATGTATTTAAGTCACTGTGAACTTGTCTTGATACTGAGAAAGACAGTCACTAGACAATTAAGATGCTTTATTCAGACTATTGCAATAAGGAGGATGGTTATTATTGAGAACTTCTCAAAGAAAAGAAAGGGTTTTATAGGGACAGATAAACAATGGATTCATCCTTGAGTCTTATAGGTGTCACAAGGAATGGAAGGGATGGCATTTTCTTGGGACATGTAAGACAAAGTGGCCCTCTGAGATTGGCTGTTTCACAGAACACAACTGATGGAGGTATTTAGGAAGCTGAAAGGGTGAGAAGATTTCATAACTATCACTGTTTTCTGGACCACAAAGCTCATGTAAAGTTCAATATTACCAGAACTAGGTATTCTTCAGATTATTTAAATATGAAGAATTTTATAGTGGGGATGTTCACCTATTTAAAAATGTTAAAAAAAAAACTTCATGAAAGAATAAATTGTATAAGATAAACTGAACCTATTTGAAGTGTGCAATTTGATTAGATCATGTAAAACCATCACCAGATTCAGGATAATGAGCATATTCATTACTTATGTAATTTTTTTCATGCCACCCATTTTCAATTTCTGTCTCCTACCCTTATTTACCAGACACTAATTAAATGCCAGATATTTTTCATACACTCATTTACTGAGCCTGGAAGTAATGATTTCACTTAGAAATCGTTCCTTATTCTTCACGTTCAAATCTCACATCAGCAGAATGCAGTGGTTAATATCTCCCGCAAGGAGTCAGAGCTACATTTCAACCCTAGCTCTGCCCCTTTTAAGGTAGTAACATCAGACGAATCACTTAATTTGAGCCTTTATTAAATGAGGATATATTAGAAGTGGAGTCATAAGGTTTGTAAGAGGATTAAGCTATACAATATATTTAAAGAGTGAAACTCAGTGTATGATATAAAGAAGAAGTAGGTAGTGATTCATATAATATTAGTTATTTGTATAATAACTTTTTCTATCCTGGTTAATATGCAAACCAAAGCCACAACTCTGAGTGAGTAGAGTAACAGTGCATGGAAAATTTTCCTTAATTCAGATTAATGGTAATGTTTAAACTGAATTAATTTAAAAAGAGCAATGCATGGATTATTAAAACTATATATTTATAACTTTTGAATTCAGGCATTATCAGGAGCTCTGCTAACAATTGAGTCTTTAGTCTAAAAGAATAAAAAAAAATAGTTGTTAATTAGCATATAAAAGCACCTATTAAATGATAATCTTATTCCTTCAGTTCAGTTCAGTAGCTCAGTCATGTCCAACTCTTTGCAACCCCATAGACTGCAGCACACCAGGTCTTTCTGTCCATCACCAACTTCCAGAGTTGACTCAAACTCATGTCCATTGAGTCAGTGATGCCATCCAACCATCTAATGCTTCTTACTAGAACCCTGAATAGAGCAGCCCTCTAGAAAGAGATAGCCCTTTACTTAAGTAAATTAAACATAGGAGGGGGCCAGATCAAGATGATGGACTTGAAAAATCCTGAGCTCTCCTCTTCCTATGGGCAGAACACAACTACTTGTCAGGCAACTATTCATGAGAACAACCTGAGGATGAACATAAAAAATTTTCCATAACTAAGACGTAAAGAAGGAGCCACAATGAGATGATAGGAGGAATAGTCAGTCAATTCAGTCTCTCAGTCGTGTCTGCCTCTTTGCGACCCCATGAATTGCAGCACTCCAAGTCTCCTTGTCCACCACCAACTCCCGGAGTTTACTCCAACTCATGTCCATCAAGTCGGTGATGCCATCCAGCCATCTCATTCTCTGTCATCCCCTTCTCCTCCTGCCCCCAATCCCTCCCAGCATCAGAGTCTTTTCCAATGAGTCAACTCTTCACATGAGGTGGCCAAAGGACTGGACTTTCAGCGTTAGCATCATTCCCTCCAAAGAAATCCCAGGGCTGATCTCCTGGATTGGTTGGATCTCCTTGCAGTCCAAGGGACTCTCAAGAGTCTTCTCCAACACCGCAGTTCAAAAGCATCAATTCTTCGGTACTCAGCTTTCTTCACAGTCCGACTCTCACATCCATACATGACCACTGGAAAAAACAAAGCCTTGACTAGAAAGATCTTTGCTGGTAAAGTAATGTCTCTGCTTTTGAATATGCTATCTAGGTTGGTCATAACTTTTCTTCCAAGAAGTAAGTCTTTTAATTTCATGGCTGCAATCACCATCTGCAGTGATTATGGAGACCTCCAAAATAAAGTCTGACACTGTTTCCATTGTTTCCCCATCTACTTGCCATGAAGTGACTCATATTCCAGGGTTAACCACTCACTAACAGGGATCACACAACCACAGATGTTGTGGGACTCCAACCACAGATGTTCTCTCCAAAGAGTGAAGCATCCAAGCTCCATACAAAGCTCCATAGCCTGGGATTCTTCACCAGGAAGAGGAGCCTCCAGAATGTCTGGTTTTGAAAACCAGTGGCTCTTATCTTCAGCGAGAGTCAGAAAGCTATAGGAAACAGATTCTTGATTTAAAGAGTGTGCACAAAATCTTCAATAATCCAAGTCCTAGCACAGAGTATCATAGAGATAGATTTCTGGAAAGGTTTTCTGGAGGTGCGAAAATCAGGTAGAACTCTCCCTGAGGGCAGAGACCTGGTGGCAGCCATCGTGGGGATTGCATTCTACCACTATAACATTGGCATTGGAAAATACCATGTTTTAACAGGACAGAGAATACTTCCTCTGTTCTATGAACACCAGAGGGTTATCCTGCTCACTAGCAAGCCTGTAGCAGAAGCACTCTTCTGGGTCACAAAGCCAGCTACTTGGGGAGGCTGCCCTACTCACCAGCTGGCTCACAGCACTTGTGTACCGCAAGAAATCACAACCAGTTGAACGAAGAACCTGCCCTGCCACCAGCACACCTGCAGCAATCTCACAAGGCAGGGCTTTGTTGGGGAACAACCCTGTTGATCGGTATGCCCACAGTAGTTGGCCTCATCACAATAATTACGAGATTAACAGTCACGAAAACCAGAGGAATTGATATGCAGAAAAATATCAAGGAATAAACATAATTAAATGATTTAAAGGATTAAAAATGAACATGACAAATATAAATAAAGACTAAGACAATATAAAATGATGAAAAAAAACCCATGAAATTTAGACAAGAGAAAGAAATGAGGAAAGGGGAAATAAAATTCTTTAGGGATTCTAAAATAAATATGTTAATAAAATTTAAAAAAATAAAATGTATGTTTACACATACAAAAGAACACTCTGAAAATTGGAGCCAAGGCAAGGAAATTAAAATTTTCTCAGTTGAACAACTGAAAGGATCACTGTCAGAAACCTTAACCTGTAAGAAATATTAAAAGAAAATCAGCTCTTCAAAAAGAAGTAAAATAATATAGGTCATAAAAGATATCTATAAAGAAAGGTAGAACAGGAGGAGGGAAAGATGGCGGAGGAATAGGACGGGAAGATCACTTTCTCCTTCACAAATTCCTCAAAAGAACATTTCAACGCTGAGCAAACTTCACAAAACAAATTATGTAGGCTGGCAGAGGACATCAGGCAACCAGAAAAGCAGACCTTTGTCTTCAAAAACAGATTTTTAATCTTTGCCCTTAGGTGTTTATTGCCAATTTTGTACATTTAAAAACCCAAACTTCACTACCCCAGTTTACCTGAGAGCGAGATTACTGGCTTGACCACTCTCTCCTCCTCTGGACTCTCCTTTTTCTCCACCAGGTGGCCTCTGTCTCTTTCCCCCCCCATCTCTCCTCTATCCAACTCTGTGAATCTCTGTGTGTTCCAGACGGTGGGGAACACCTAAGGAACAGGTTACTGGCAGGATTTGTCTCTCTCCCACTCATTCCTCTCTCTGATCCTCCTGGTCACCTCTGTCCACTTCCTCCCTCTCCTCTTCCCCGTATAACTCTGTAAATACCCCTGAGCGGGCCAAACTATAGAGCGCACATAAGGAAGTGACTACTGGCTAGTTTGCTCTCTTCTCTTTTGATCTCACCGCATCTCATTCCAGTTACCTCTAACTACCTCCTCCATCTTCTCTTCTCCTTATAACCCAGTGAACCTCTCTGAGTGTCCCTCAATGTGGAGAAACTTTTCATCTTTAACCTAGATGTTTTATCATCGGTGCTGTATAGATGGAGAAGTCTAGAGGCTACTGTAAAAATAAAACTGAAAGCCAGAAGCAGGAGGCTTAAATCCAAAGCCTGAAAACATTAGAGAACTCATGAATTCAGGGAACATTAAGCAATAGGAGCCCATCTAATGCCTTCATACCTACACCAAAACCAAGCTCCACCCAAGGGCCAACAAGTTCCAAAACAAGACATACCACGCAAATTCTCCAGCAACACAGAAACAATCCCCTGAGCCTCAATATACAGGCAGCTCAATACTATCCCAAAACCTTTGATGTCTTGTAACCCATTACGGGTTACTCCACTGCACTCGAGAGAGAAGAAACCCAGCTCCACCCGCCAAAACTCCAACACAAGCCTCCCTAACCAGGAAACCTTGACAAGCCACTGATAGAACCCCACCCAAAGTGAGGAAGCTCCAAAATAAAGAGAACTCCACAAATTACCAGAATATAAAAAGGCCACCCCAAACGCAGCAATATAACCAAGATGAAGAGACAGAGGAATACTCAGCAGGTAAAGGAACAGGAGAGCTGCCCACCAAACCAAACAAAAGAGGAAGAAGTAGGGAATCTACCGGAGAAGGAATTCTGAATATTGATAGTGAAAATGATCCAAAATCTTGAAATCAAAATGGAATCACAGATAAATAGGCTAGAGACAAAGATTGAGAAGATGCAAGAAAGGTTTAACAAGGACCTAGAAGAAATAAAAAAGAGTCAAAATATAATGAATAATGCAATAAATGAGATCAGAAACACTCTGGAGGCAACAAATAGTAGAATAACGGAGGCAGAAGATAGGATTAGTGAAATAGAAGATAGAATGGTAGAAATAAATGAATCAGAGAGGAAACAAGAAAAACGAATTAAAAGAAATGAGGACAATCTCAGAGACCTCCAGGACAATATGAAACGCTCCAACATTCGAATTATAGGAGTCCCAGAAGAAGAAGACAGAAAGAAAGATCATGAGAAAATCCTTGAGGAGATAATAGTTGAAAACTTCCCTAAAATGGGGAAGGAAATAATCACTCAAGTCCAAGAAACACAGAGAGTTCCAACTAGGATTAACCCAAGGCGAAACACCCCAAGACACATATTAATCAAATTAACAAAGATCAAACACAAAGAACAAATATTAAAAGCAGCAAGGGAAAAACAACAAATAACACAAGGGGATTCCCATAAGGATAACAGCTGATCTTTCAATAGAAACTCTTCAGGCCAGGAGAGAATGGCAAGACATACTTAAAGTGATGAAAGACAATAACCTACAGCCCAGATTACTGTACCCAGCAAGGATCTCATTCAAATACGAAGGAGAAATCAAAAGCTTTACAGACAAGCAAAAGCTGAGAGAATTCAGCACCACCAAACCAGCTCTCCAACAAATTCTAAAGGATATTCTCTAGAAAGGAAACACAAAAAGGGTGTATAAACCCGATCCCAAAACAACAAAGTAAATGGTAACGGGATCATACTTATCAATAATCACCTTAAACGTAAATGGGTTGAACGTCCCAACCAAAAGACAAAGACTGACCGAATGGATACAAAAACAAGACCCCTCTATTTGCTGCTTACAAGAGACCCACCTCAAAACAAGGGACACATACAGACTGAAAGTGAAGGGCTGGAAAAAGATATACCACGCAAATAGAGACCAAAAGAAAGCAGGAGTGGCAATACTCATATCCGATAAAATAGACTTTAAAACAAAGGCTGTGAAAAGAGACAAAGAAGGCCACTACATAATAATCAAAGGAACAATCCAAAAAGAAGATATAACAATTATAAATATATATGCACCTAATATAGGAGCACCGCAATATGTAAGACAAATGCTAACAAGTATGAAAGGGGAAATCAACAATAACACAATAATAGTGGGAGACTTTAATACCCCACTCACACCTATGGACAGATCAACTAAACAGAAAATTAACAAAGAAACGCAAACTTTAAATGATACATTAGATCAGTTAGATCTAATTGATATCTACAGGACATTTCACCCCAAAACAATGAATTTCACCTTTTTTTCAAGTGCTCATGGAACCTTCTCCAGGATAGATCACATCCTGGGCCATAAATCTAAACTTGATAAATTCAAAAAAATCGAAATCATTCCAAGCATCTTTTCTGACCATAATGCATTAAGGTTAGATCTCAATTACAGGAGAAAAACTATTAAAAATTCCAACATATGGAGGTTGAACAACACACTTCTGAATAACCAACAAATCACAGAAGAAATCAAAAAAGAAATCAAAATATGCATAGAAACTAATGAAAATGAAAACACAACAACCCAAAACCTGTGGGACACTATAAAAGCAGTGCTAAGAGGAAAGTTCATAGCAATACAGGCATACCTCAAGAAACAAGAAAAAAGTCAAATAAACAACCTAACTCTACAACTAAAGCAACTAGAAAAGGAAGAGTTGGAGAACCCCAGAGTGAGTAGAAGGAAAGAAATCTTAAAAATTAGGGCAGAAATAAATGCAAAAGAAACAAAAGAGACCATAGCAAAAATCAACAAAGCCAAAAGCTGGTTCTTTGAAAGGATAAATAAAATTGACAAACCATTAGCCAGACTCATCAAGAAGCAAAGAGAGAAAAATCAAATCAATAAAATTAGAAATGAAAATGGAGAGATCACAACAGACAACACAGAAATACAAAGGATCATAAGAGACTACTATCAGCAGTTGTATGCCAATAAAATGGACAACGTGGAAGAAATGGACCAATTCTTAGAAAAGTACAATTTTCCAAAACTGAACCAGGAAGAAATAGAAAACCTTAACAGACCCATCACAAGCACGGAAATTGAAACTGTAATCAGAAATCTTCCAGCAAACAAAAGCCCAGGTCCAGACGGCTTCACAGCTGAATTCTACCAAAAATTTCGAGAAGAGCTAACACCTATCCTCCTCAAACTCTTCCAGAAAATTGCAGAGGAAGGTAAACTTCCAAACTCATTCTATGAGGCCACCATCACCCTAATACCAAAACCTGACAAAGATGTCACAAAAAAAGAAAACTACAGGCCAATATCACTGATGAACATAGATGCAAAAATCCTTAACAAAATTCTAGCAATCAGAATCCAACAACACATTAAAAAGATCATACACCATGACCAAGTGGGCTTTATCCCAGGGATGCAAGGATTCTTCAATATCCGCAAATCAATCAATGTAATTCACCACATTAACAAATTGAAAAATAAAAACCATATGATTATCTCAATAGATGCAGAGAAGGCCTTTGACAAAATTCAACATCCATTTATGATAAAAACTCTCCAGAAAGCAGGAATAGAAGGAACATACCTCAACATAATAAAAGCTATCTATGACAAACCCACAGCAAACATTATCCTCAATGGTGAAAAATTGAAAGCATTTCCCTTAAAGTCAGGAACAAGACAAGGGTGTCCACTTTCACCGCTACTATTCAACATAGTTCTGGAAGTTTTGGCCACAGCAATCAGAGCAGAAAAAGAAATAAAAGGAATCCAAATTGGAAAAGAAGAAGTAAAACTATCACTGTTTGCAGATGACATGATCCTCTACATGGAAAACACTAAAGACTCCACCAGAAAATTACTAGAGATCATCAATGAATATAGTAAAGTTGCAGGATATAAAATCAACACACAGAAATCCCTTGCATTCCTATACACGAATAATGAGAAAGTAGAAAAAGAAATTAAGAAAACAATTCCATTTACCATTGCAACGAAAAGAATAAAATACTTAGGAATATATCTACCTAAAGAAACTAAAGACCTATATATAGAAAACTATAAAACACTGATGAAAGAAATCAAAGAGGACACTAATAGATGGAGAAATATACCATGTTCATGGATCGGAAGAATCAATATAGTGAAAATGAGTATACTACCCAAAGCAATTTACAAATTCAATGCAATCCCTGTCAAGCTACCAGCCACATTTTTCACAGAACTAGAACAAATAATTTCAAGATTTGTATGGAAATACAAAAAGCCTCGAATAGCCAAAGCAATCTTGAGAAAGAAGAATGGAACGGGAGGAATCAACTTGCCTGACTTCAGGCTCTACTACAAAGCCACAGTCATCAAGACAGTATGGTACTGGCACAAAGACAGACATATAGATCAATGGAACAAAATAGAAAGCCCAGAGATAAATCCACACACATATGGACACCTTATCTTTGACAAAGGAGGCAAGAATATACAATGGAGTAAAGACAATCTCTTTAACAAGTGGTGCTGGGAAAACTGGTCAACCACTTGTAAAAGAATGAAACTAGATCACTTTCTAACACCATACACAAAAATAAACTCAAAATGGATTAAAGATCTAAATGTAAGATCAGAAACTATAAAACTCCTAGAGGAGAATATAGGCAAAACACTCTCAGAAATAAATCACAGCAGGATCCTCTATGATCCACCTCCCAGAATGCTGGAAATAAAAGCAAAAATAAACAAATGGGATCTAATTAAAATTAAAAGCTTCTGCACAACAAAGGAAAATATAAGCAAGGTGAAAAGACAGCCTTCGGAATGGGAGAAAATAATAGCAAATGAAGCAACTGACAAACAACTAATCTCAAAAATATACAACCAACTTATGCAGCTCAACTCCAGAAAAATAAACGACCCAATCAAAAAATGGGCCAAAGAACTAAATAGACATTTCTCCAAAGAAGACATATGGATGGCTAACAAACACATGAAAAGATGCTCAACATCACTCATGATTAGAGAAATGCAAATCAAAACCACAATGAGGTACCACTTCACACCAGTCAGAATGGCTGCGATCCAAAAATCTGCAAGCAATAAATGCTGGAGAGGGTGTGGAGAAAAGGGAACCCTCCTACACTGTTGGTGGGAATGCAAACTAGTACAGCCACTATGGAGAACAGTGTGGAGATTCCTTAAAAAATTGCAAATAGAACTCCCTTATGACCCAGCAATCCCACTTCTGGGCATACACACCGAGGAAACCAGAATTGAAAGAGACACATGTACCCCAATGTTCATCGCAGCACTGTTTATAATAGCCAGGACATGGAAACAACCTAGATGTCCATCAGCAGATGAATGGATAAGAAAGCTGTGGTACATATACACAATGGAGTATTACTCAGCCGTTAAAAAGAATTCATTTGAATCAGTTCTGATGAGATGGATGAAACTGGAGCCGATTATACAGAGTGAAGTAAGCCAGAAAGAAAAACACCAATACAGTATACTAACACATATATATGGAATTTAGGAAGATGGCAATGACGACCCTGTATGCAAGTCAGGAAAAAAGACACAGATGGGTATAACGGACTTTTGGTCTCAGAGGGAGAGGGAGAGGGTGGGATGATTTGGGAGAATGGGAATTCTAACATGTATACTATCATGTAAGAATTGAATTGCCAGTCCATGTCTGACGTAGGGTGCAGCATGCTTGGGGCTGGTACATGGGGATGACCCAGAGAGATGTTGTGGGGAGGGAGGTGGGAGGGGGGGTCATGTTTGGGAACGCATGTAAGAATTAAAGATTTTAAAATTTAAAAAAAAAATAAAATTAAAAAAAAATGGAAAAAAAATAAAAAATAAAAAAAAAATTAAAAAAAAAAGAAAGGTAGAACATCAAAAATGGAATAAATGAAAGTAAAATATCATTTTTATATTTTACAATTGATATAAAAGATAATGATTCAAAGTATTAATAATAGCAGTAACATATATTGGATGATTGTAGTCTGTGCATAAGTGAAATAAATGATATCAATGACATAAGGGAAAGGAGAGACGAATAGGAAATATTCCATTGTAAGTTATATACAAAGATGCTTACTCCTTGGAAGAAAAGTTATGACCAACCTACACAGCATATTCAAAAGCAGAGACATTACTTTCCCGACTAAGGTCCATCTAATCAAGGCTATGGTTTTTCCTGTGATCACGTATGAATGTGAGAGTTGGACTGTGAAGAAGGCTGAGCACCGAAGAATTGATGCTTTTGAAGTGTGGTATAGGAGAAGACTCTTGACAGTCCCTTGGACTCTAAGGAGATCCAACCAGTCCATTCTGAAGAAGATCAACCCTGGGATTTCTTTGGAAGGAATGATGCTAAAGCTGAAACTCCAGTACTTTGGCCACCTCATGCGAAGAGTTTACACATTGGAAAAGACTCTGATGCTGGAAGGGATTGGGGGTAGGAGAAGGGGACGACAGAGGATGAGATGGCTGAATGGCATTACTGACTCAATGGACATGAGTCTGAGTAAACTCCAGGAGTTGGTGATGGACAAGGAGGCCTGGCATGCTGCAATTCATGGGGTCGCAAAGAGTAGGACACACTGAGACTGAACTTTGCTGAACTGAACTAAACACTATAAGTAAAGAAATATAGTATTATTGAATGTGAATTCAGATAAGTTACAAATGTATATTGCCAACTCTAAGACACAGTAAAAAATATATATATATTCAAAAAAAGTATCCAAGAAGAAGATATAACAATTATAAATATATATATGCACCCAACATAGCAGCACCACAATATGTAAGACAAATGTTAACAAGTATGAAAGAGGAAATTAACAGTAACACAAAAATAGTGGGAGACGTTAATACCTCACTCACACCTATGGACAGATCAACTAAACAGAAAATTAACACAGAAATGCAAACTTTAAATGATACAATAGACCAGTTAGACCTAATTGATATCTATAGGAAAAACAATGAATTTCACCTTTTTCTCAAATGCTCACGGAACCTTCTCCAGGATAGATCACATCCTGGGCCATAAATCTAACCTTGATAAATTAAACAATATCGAAATCATTCCAAGCATCTTTTCTGACCATAATGCATTACGATTAGATCTCAATTACAGGAGAAAAACTATTTAAAATGCCAACATAAGGAGGCTGAACAACATGCTTCTGAGTAGCCAACAAATCACAGAAGAAATCAAAAAATAAATCAAAATATGCATAGAAACTAATGAAAATGAAAACACAACAACTGAAAACCTGTGGGAGACTATAAAAGCAGTGCTAAGAGGAAAGTTCATATCAATACAGGCATACGTCAAGAAACAAGAAAAAAGTCAAATAAATAACCTAACTCTCCACCTAAAGTAACTAGAAAAGGAAAAAATGGAGAACCCCAGAGTTAGTAGAAGGAAAGAAATCTTGAAAATTAGGCCAGAAATAAATGCAAAAGAAACAAAAGAGACCATAGCAAAAAAACAACAAAGCCAAAAGCTGGTTCTTTGAAAGGATAAATAAAATTGACAAACCATTAGCCAGACTCATCAAGAAACAAAGAGAGAAAAATCAAATCAATAAAATTAGAAATGAAAATGGAGAAATCACAACAGACAACACAGAAATACAAAGGATCATAAGAGACTACTATCAACAATTATATGCCAATAAAATGGACAACATGGAAGAAATGGACAAATTCTTAGAAAAGTACAACTTTCCAAAACTGAACCAGGAAGAAATAGAAAATCTTAACAGGCCTATCACCAGCACGGAAATTGAAACTGTAATCAGAAATCTTCTAGTAAACAAAAGCCCAGGTCCAGACTGCATCACAGCTGAATTCTACCAAAAATTTCGAGAAGAGTTAACACCTATTCTACTCAAACTCTTCCAGAAAATTGCAGAGGAAGGTAAACTTCCAAACTCATTCTATGAGGCCACCATCACCCTAATACCAAACCCTGACAAAGATGCCACAAAAAAAAAAAAAAAAATCTACAAGCCAATATCACTGATGAACATAGATGCAAAAATCCTCCCCAAAATTCTAGCAATCAGAATCCAACAACACATTAAAAAGATCATACACCATGACCAAGTGGGCTTTATCCCAGGGATGCAAGGATTCTTAATATCTGCAAATCAATCAATGTAATTCACCACAGTAACAAATTGAAAATAAAAAATGCATATGATTATCTCAATAGATGCAGAGAAGACCTTTGACAAAATTCAACATCCATTTATGAGAAAAAACTCTCCAGACAGCAGTAATAGAAGGAACATACCTCAACATAATAAAAGCTATATATGACAAGCCCACAGCAAACATTATCCTCAATGGTGAAAAATTGAAAGCATTTCCCCTAAATTCAGGAACAAGATAAGGGTGCTCACTTTCACTGCTTCTATTCAGCATAGTTTTGGAAGTTTTGGCCATAGCAATCAGAGCAGAAAGAGAAACAAAAGGAATTCAAATTGGAAAAGAAGAAGTAAAACTCTGACTGTTTTCAGATAACATGATCCTCTACATAGAAACTCTGAAGACTCCACCAGAAAATTACTAGAGCTAATCAATGAATATAGTAAAGTTGCAGGATATAAAATCAACACACAGAAATCCCTTGCAATCCTATACACTAATAATGAGAAAGTAGAAAAAGAAATTAAGGAAACAATTCCATTCACCATTGCAACGAAAAGAATAAAATACTTAGGAATAAATCTACCTAAAGAAACCAAACATCTATATATAGAAAACTATAAAACACTGATGAAAGAAATCAAAAGGACATTAATGGAGAAATATACCGTGTTAATAGATCAGAAGAATCAATATAGTGAAAATGAGTATACTACCTAACGCTATCTACAGATTCAATGCAATCCCTATCAAGCTACCAGCGGTATTTTTCACAGAACTAGAACAAATGATTTCACAATTTTATGGAAATACAAAAACCTCGAATAGCCAAAGCAATCTTGAGAAAGAAGAATGGAACTGGAGGATCAACCTGCCTGACTTCAGGCTCTACTACAAAGCCACAGTCATCAAGACAGTATGGTACTGGCACAAAGACAGAAATATAGATCAATGGAACAAAATAGAAAGCCCAGAGATAAATCCACACACATATGGACACCTTATCTTCGACAAAGGAGGCAAGACTATACAATAAAGTAAAGGCAATCTCTTTAACAAATGGTGCTGGGAAAACTGGTCAACCACTTGTAAAAGAATGAAACTTTATTACTTTCTAACACCACACACAAAAATAAACTCAAAATGGATTAAAGATCTAAATGTAAGACCAGAAACTATAAAACTCCTAGAGGAGAACATAGGCAAAACACTCTCCGACATAAATCACAGCAGAATCTTCTATGATCCACTTCCCAGAATACTGGAAATAAAAGCAAAAATAAACAAATGGGATCTAATTAAACTTAAAAGCTTCTGCACAACAAAGGAACATATAAGTAAGGTGAAAAGACAGCCCTCTGAATGGGAGAAAATAATAGCAAATGAAGCAACTGACAAACAACTAATCTCAAAAATATACAAGCAACTTAGGCAGCTCAATTCCAGGAAAATAAACCACCCAATCAAAAAATGGGCCAAAGAACTAAATAGACATTTCTCCAAAGAAGACATGCAGATGGCTGACAAACACATGAAAAGATGCTCAACATCACTCATTATCAGAGAAATGCAAATCAAGACCACAATGAGGTACCATTTCACGCCAGTCAGAATGGCTGTCATCCAAAAGTCTACAAGCAATAAAGGCTGGAGAGGGTGTGGAGAAAAGGGAGCCCTCTTCCACTGTTGGTGGGAATCCAAACAAGTACAGCCACTATGGAGAACAGTGTGGAGATTTCTTTACAAATTGAAAATAGAGCTGCCTTATGACCCAGCAATCCCACTTCTGGGCATACACACCAAGGAAACCAGAATTGAAAGAGACACATGTATCCCAAAGTTCATTGCAGCACTGTTTACAATAGCCAGGACATGGAAACAACCTAGATGTCCATCAGCAGATGAATGGATAAGAAAGCTGTGGTACATATACACAATGGAGTATTACTCAGCCATTAAAAAGAGTACATTTGAATCAGTTCTAATGAGATGGATGAAACTGGAGCCAATTATACAGAGTGAAGTAAGCCAGACAGAAAAACACCAATACAGCATACTAATACATACATATGGAATTTAGAAAGATCATAATGATAATCACGTATGCGAGAGAGCAAAAGAGACAGATGTATAGAACAGACTTTTGGACTCTGAGGGAGAAGAAGAGGGTGGGATGATTTGGTACAATCACACTGAAACATGTATACTATCATATAAGAAACGAATCGCCAGTCTATGTCCGATACAGGATACAGGATGCTTGGGCCTGGTGCACGGGGATGATCCAGAGGCATGATATGGTGTTGGGAGGGTGGAGGGGGGTTCAGGATTGAGAACTCATGTACACCCGTGGTGGATTCATGTCAATGTATGGCAAATCCAATACAGTATTATAAAGTAAAATAAAGTAAAAATAAAAATTAATAAAAAAGAAGTATAATTTATGTGATCATACAGAAGATAAATGAGTATCATATAAAACTTTTTACTGAAAGCTGAGAAAGAAGAAAAAGAGAAAGGAATCCATAACTGTCCTTAATATGTACACAACTAACTATCACACATCAAGTGCATAAGGCAGAAATTGTTAGAACTGATAGAAACAAATAGTTAAATCAACTGTTATACTGGGATATTTCAATAAACTCTTTCATAACTGATAAACTGAGCAGTCTGAAAATCAGTAAGATTAGTGTTGACCTGAATAGCACTGTCAATCAATTTAATCTGACAGTTATGTAATTATCCATCTAACAACAACAATATAAATATTCCACTTAAACTTACCTGGAACATTGGCCAAAACAGAACACATTCTTGGCCTTAAAATATACATTAACAGATTTAAAAATAGGAATCATTTCGAATATGTCTTAAGCTATATTGCAAATAAACTAAAAACAACAAAAAGCTGGAAAAAGCTCAAATATTGGATGTTTAAACAGAATACTTCTAAATAGCCAATGTAGAAATAAATCTCGAGATTAAAATTTTTTTTGAACTTAATGAAAGTAAAATACAATTTATTAAAACTTGCAGGATGCAGTAAATTCATATTCAGAGGGAAATTTATAGTTTTAAATGCATTTACTAGAAGAGGAAAAACATAAAATCAACAGTCTAAGATTACCAATCTATTTCCCTAAGGAAACTAATGAGAGAAGAGCAAATTAAGTATAGTTTGTTGTTGCTGTTTAGTAGCTACATTGTGCCCAACTCTTTTGTGACCCTGTGGACTGTGGCCTGTCAGACTCCTCTCTCCATGGTATTTTTCAGATGAGAATACTGGAGTGGGTGGCTGTTTTTTTCTCCAGGGGATTTTCCTGACCCAGAGATTGAACCAGCATCTCTTGCATTGCAAGATGATTCTTTATCGCTGAGTCACTATGGCTTTTATCCCTTTCTTACAAGTATTTTCCCCTTTAATGTTATTTCCACAGTTTTAAATAAAAATATATTTTATGCTTGGATATACTATTCTGTCAATATTGTTCTAGCAAAGGATTATGTTAATCAATTATTTTATAGCTAGCAAAGTGGTCCAAATACATGAAGGAAATTGACCACTTAGTTCTGCCAAAGTAGAACCTAGCAAAATACCATGTCAGTAAAATTTCTCCTGCTAGTCCTTGTATGATGCAAGCAAAGAGATATGGCAACAACTTCAAAAATTTGGGCAGAAATTTAGGGAAGAAGACTATATTTGTTCCTAAAAAGAAATCATACTAGTGAATATTTTTCTATTGTATTTAATAATCTCAGAGTTATAATGATTGCTAAACCAGAGTAATGCTATACAAGAGGAAAGCAGATATGATTGGCTAGTGAAATCTGAACTTATTCCAAGTGATTATATTTTCCAACGGAAAAAAGTTAGAATAACAAAAAATAAAAATAAAAAATAAAAATTAGAGCAGAAATCATGCAACTGAAAACAGAAAAAACAGGGAAAATCAACCAAACCAAAAGCTCCATCTTTGAACAGATAGCTAAAATTAATTAGTCTCTAATCAGACCAGATAAAATTTAAAAATAGAGAAGACACTATTTCTTTATTTTTTCAATTATCACAGTGTTCATTGATAGATACAAGTCTATAAAATCAGGGCATGAATATGACTTGAAAAATTAAGTAGACAATTTTAATACAGTATTAAGAGGAATAAAAATCTCACCAATTGCATAATTCCCATAGAAATCAATTCAAGATCTTTCAAAACTGATAATTCCTGTGCAAATAAACTATACTTCTTTTGAAAAGTCTTGTGTACTTGCCCTGCCTCAGGATATTAAAATCGAGCACATAAAATCCATTCAGTTCAGTTCAGTCGCTCAGTCGTGTCCAATTTTTGGTGACCCCAGGAATTGCAACACGCCAGTCCATCACCAACTCCTTCAAGAGTTCACTCAAACTCTTGTCCATCGAGTTGGTGATACCATCCAGCCATCTCATCCTCAATGTCCCCTTCTCCTCTTGCCCACAATCCTCCCAGCATCAGAGTCTTTTCCAGTGAGTCAACTCTTCGCATGAGGGGGCCAAAGTACTGGAGTTTCAGCTTTAGCATTATTCTTTCCAATGAACACCTAGGACTGATCTCTTTTAGCATGGACTGCTTGGAATTCCTTGCAGTCCAAGGGACTCTTAAGAGTCTTCTCCAACACCACAGCTCAAAAGCATGAATTCTTTGGTGTTCAGCTTTCTTCACAGTCCAACTCTCACATCCATATATAGCCACTGGGGGGAAAAAAAAATAGCCTTGGCTAGCCGGACCTTTCTTGGCAAAGTAATATCTCTGCTTTTGAATATACTATCTAGGCTGGTCATAACTTTTCTTCCAAGGAGTAAGTGTCTTTTAATTTCATGGCTGCAATCATCATCTGCAGTGATTTTGGAGCCCAAATAAATAAAGTTTGACACTGATTCCACTGTTTCACCATCTATTTCCCTTGAAATGATGGGACTGGATGCCATGATCTTCGTTTTCTGAATGTTGAGCTTTAAGCCAACTTTTTCGCTCTCCTCTTTCATTTTCATTAAGAGGCTTTTTAGCTCCTCTTCACTTTCTGCCATAAGGGTGGTGTCACCTGCATGTCTGAGGTTATTGATATTTCTCCCGGCAATCTTGATTCCAGCTTGTGCTTCCTCCAGCCCAGCGTTTCTCATGATGTACTCTGCATACAAGTTAAATAAACAGGGTGACAATACACAGCCTTGATGTACTCTTTTTCCTATTCAGAACCGGCCTGTTGTTCCATGTCCAGTTCTAACTGTTGCTTCCTGACCTGCATACATGTTTCTCAAGAGGCAGGTTAGGTGGTCTGGTATTCCCACCTCTTTCAGAATTTTCCACAGTTTATTGTGATCCACACAGTCAAAGGCTTTGGCATAGCCAGTAAGGCAGAAATAGATATTTTTCTGGAGCTCTCTTGCTTTTTCCATGATCCAGCAGATGTTGGTTATTTGATCTCTGGTTCCTCTGCCTTTTCTAAAACCAGCTTGAACATCTGGAAGTTCATGGTTCATGTATTGCTGAAGTCTGGCTTGGAGAATTTTGAGCATTTTTTTTACTAGCGTGTGAGATGATGAGTGCAATTGCGTGGTAGTTGAGCATTCTTTGGCATTGCCTTTCTTTGGGATTGGAATGAAAACTGACCTTTTCCAGTCCTGTGGCCACTGCTGAGTTTTCCAAACTTGCTGGCATATTTCGTGCAGCACTTACACAGCATCATCTTCCAGGATTTGAAATAGCTCAACTAGCATTCCACCACCTCTACTAGCTTTGTTCATTGTGATGCTTCCTAAGGCCCACTTGACTTCACATTTCAGGATGTCTGGCTCTAGATGAGTGATCACACCATCATGATTATCCAGGTCGTGAAGATGTTTTTGCACAGTTCCTCTGTGTATTCTTGCCACCTCTTCTTAATATTTTGTGCTTCTGTTAGATCCAGACCATTTTTGTCCTTTACTGAGCCCATCTTTTCGTGAAATGTTCCCTTGGTATCTCTAATTTTCTTGAAGAGATCTTTAGTCTTTCCCGTTCTGATTCTTTGCATTGATCGCTGAGGAAGACTTCTTTGTCTCTCCTTGCTATTTTTAGGAACTCTGCATTCAGATGCTTATATTTTTCCTTTTCTCCTTTGCTTTTCATTTCTGTTCTTTTCACAGCTATTTGTAAGGCCTCCTCAGATAGCTATTTTGCTTTTTTGCACTTCTTTTCCATGGGGATGGCCTTGACCCCTGTCTCCTGTACAATGTCACAAATCTTTGTCCATAGTTCATCAGGCACTCTTTCTATCAGATCTAGGCCCTTAAATCTATTTCTCACTTCCACTGTATAATCATCAAAATTTGATTTGGGTCATACCTGAATGGTCTAGCACTTTTCCCTACTTTCTTCAATTTAATCTGAATTTGAAAATAAGGAGTTCATGATCTGAGCCACAGTCAGCTCCCGGTCGTGTTTTTGCTGACTGTATAGAGCTTTTCCATCTTCGGCTGTAAAGAATATAATCAATCTGATTTCAGTCCTGACCGTCTGGTGATGTCCATGTGTAGAGTCTTCTCTTGTATTGTTGGAAGAGGGAGTTTGCTATGACCAGTGCATTTTCTTACAAAACTCTGTTAGCCTTTGCCCTGCTTAATTCCATATTCCAAGGCCAATTTTTTCTGTTACCCCAGGAGTTTCTTAACTTCCTACTTTGCATTCCAGTGCCCTATAAGGAAAAGGAAATATTTTGGGGATGTTAGTTCTAAAAGGTCTTTTAGGTCTTCATAGAACCATTCAGCTTTAGCTTCTTCAGCTTTACTGGTTACCAGAGGTCAAACTGCAGGTTATACTATTGAAATTTGAAAAGTTTATATCATTATATCATGGGTATTAAAAAGATAATAAAGGTATAATATAAACAACTCTATGCACACATATAAATCTGATGCAAAGGAACAACTACTTGAAAGACAGACTAAAAAACCTTACACAAAAAGGAATCAAGTTGAATAGGTCTTCATCTATCAAAAAAATCTAATCAATAATTAGTGATCTTTTAAAAGAAAGAAATCCCAGGTTCAGATTTTTAAAATTCAGAGGAATTTTTCCAAACCTTTAAGGAAACATTATTACCAATTCAATACAATCACTAAGTAAAGTAAGAGCAGAAAAACTATTTCTTAATTCATTCTTTGGAGCCAGCAATTCCTTAATAGCAAAACAAACAAACAAACAAAAACTGTTAAAGTAAAACTGCAAACCTGTATCTCTTATGAACAATCATAGACATATTAATTCTCAAAATGTAGTATTTTGGATTCAGCCATGTACAAAAAGGAACATAGGTCATAACCAAGGGATATTTATTCTAGGTATGCAAGGCTTGCAAAGCATTAAAAAATAAATCATTGTAATCCAGCACATAGAACACATTGAAGATGAAGAAGAACATTTTAAAATTCAGATTATTGCAATTTTCAGAAATTCAGAATGCAATTCAGAAAATTCAGAAATGTAAATTCATAAAAAATGCAGTTATCAGAGTTGATTTTCATGGTTTACACATATTAAAATACTTCATTTTATTTAGATTTGATGTATTTTCCAATAATCAAAAAATAAAGTTTTTCTAATTACTGTCTTTGGGTAACAAGGACCCCTAAATATCAAGTATCTACTCATCTGCCAAAAAAGAAAAAAAAAAAAAAAACAGAGACATTATTTTGCTGTCAAAAGTCCATCTAGTCAAAGCTATGCTTTTCCAGTCATCATATATAGATATCCATCCTAAAGGAAATCAGTCCTGGATATTCATTGGAAGGATTGATGCTGAAGCTTCAGCTTCAATATTTTGGCCACATGATGTGAAGAACTGACTCATTGGAAAATACCCTGATGCTAGGAAAAACTGAAGGCAAGACAAGAGAGGAATGACAGAGGATGAGATGGCTGGATGGCATCACCAACGTGATGAACATGAGTCTCAGCAAGCTCTGAGAGTTGGTGATGAATAGGGATGCTGGCCTGCTGAAGTCCATGGGGTCTCAGATTTGGACACAACCGAGCAACTGAACTGAATCATCTCCAGCTAGGAGGAGATGGGAGGCCTTTTAGCTATCAGTGTGGTTATTAAATAGAAATATTTATTATTCAGGTTTTGAGATTTACTTTGTATTAAGAACAAAACTGAATCAGTTCGCTGTACACCTGAAATTAACACAACACTGTAAATCAGCTATGTTTCAATAAAAATTTTTTAAAAAGAACAGAGCTCACTTTATTAAACTAACACTGTTTTGTCACATAAGCAATAACAGCAAGGAAGAGTAAGTTTAATTTTTTGCACAAGCAATTTCATGCCATTGTCGTTAGTATCAAGGAAATAAACATTGTTCTTAATGCTGTCCTGGTTTCTAAATAAAGAGAAGTCAGATTGTACCTTTGGAGAATAGAAATCTGTGCCTTATTTAGCACTGAGCAGATGACAAGAGAAATAACTGACTCTTTCCTTGAAATCTTCCAGCATGTGTTATTTGCCATTCAAAACGTGCACAGAAATGAGAGTCTCTTGTAAAAGAGAAACATAAAGGGAAAAACTAAAGTTTACATTTCCTTTTTCCTTTTACTATATTATGGCATTTGGAAGTCATTATAACACTTGTCATTGTATTTGGATAGGGTGCGCCAACTTTTACAAAGAGATTCTTTACAAAGAGGTAGGAACTTTGGCTGGCATTTCTGTGAGAATTTCAGCAAAAGGGAAAAAAGAGGGGGAGAAAAAAGGAAATGAAGGTAGATGTCTTTACCAGTTTTGAACATGGTCTCTTTCTTTCCTCACTTGGAGTTGTCTTCTTGATTCCAACAATTGCTATATATAGTAAGTTGACTGTATGACACAATCTTTTTATGTTTTAGCATTTTATTTCTAGTAAATAGTTACAGTTCCATCTTGAAAATCTTATTATGTTTTGGAAAAAATTAGATAGCAAAATTCAGAGTTTCATCCAAGCCAAGAGTTGAAAGAGGCTCCAAGATTTAGTGTTTGGGACATTGAAATATAGCTTCCTATCCTTTTCCAGAAACTTAAAAAAAGCATATGTGATTTGTAAACTTAGGAACATTAAGCAGGGATTTTCCAATACTCTTGTTCCTCTTCCCAGTTGCACAATCTCTCCTCTGGAAGGAAGCACATGGAATTTCATGTGACTTAAGATAAAAAATTGTTAAAGAAAAATTTTCCTAACAATTGAAGTCTTTTGACAATTAAATGAATTATAAACTTCTAGTGACTAGACATTTTAAAACAGGGAGTAAGTAGGGGATTCTAGACCTTGGAGGAGGAGAGTGGCTTTCAAAGTCTATACACTTTACAGGAATTTATGGTTACTTCTGCCTATTTTTCTCCAGCTCCTTTACCAGTTACACTGTATTGTGGGCTCTTATAAATGACATAATAGAGTTTTTCATGTAAGTCATATAAATAAAATTTTATGTGAAATTTGAAAACACTGCATACCACAAATACTTTAGCTTGCCCTTTCAGCATTTGTCAAAATACAAACTACAAATGCAACAAATGTGACCATGGCTTGATATGTGAAAAAAGAGTGTGCAATTGAATTATTCATGAGACTACCATGTAGAACATGATAAACAGCTTTTATTAAGGGAAGGGAGTCAGTAAAAATAACAGGAATCAGAACACCACCCTTTTTAAAATTGTAGTTTGAAGCCACCAGGCTATGTTTCTTAATATTCAGAGGACATTCCTTGTGAACCACCTCCAGTATGGCAGCTGTGATTCAGCATCATGTCCTCTACTAACACAGAAGAATTATTGAATCCTCCCTACCTAATGTCTCTATGGCCTGTTTTCTTTGAGTTTCAGATGAATGTGAAATGACATTCCAGAGAAAATTAATCCAGCATTACTGGATATTGACTGTACTTATGACTTTTGCATAACTTATTCGTGTTTCAGAGTCAAACAAAACAAAATGTGAATCAGTGCTTTTTGAAACAGGCTGTGGCTGTCTGCTAGAATTACAAAGAGCTTGTGTGACACTGAAGGAAATCTCTGTGCCTAGAGATATGGATCAATGGGTTCATTAAAAATTATTTGGCAGAAATAGTTTTATTAATTTCCATTCTCTGTTCTTCACATTTGGGAGGACCTTAAAAGAATCAAGATATATAACACTGTATTAGTTACTGGTGAAGGCAGAATCTTCTGCAAAGGAATAAGGTTTGTCCTGACGATGGTCATGTTGTATATTTTAGGCTAACGTTGATCAGGATATGAATAAATGTACAAGGGAAAGTATGTCAATGATCATACTATAGACAGAGGTATAGGGGATACCTCTAAAGACCTCTAAATGTAAAGTAAATTAAATAACATTTACCTGATTGGTAACATTTGACTAACCATTTAATCTCTTAATTTATAAAGTGCAAATGATAATTTCACTTATCTCCTATGCTATTGAGATTAAATGAGAAAATATGTGCAAATTATGGAATAAATTGGAAAATAATAAGAGCTTGATAAATATTTGTCTTTATTGTCATTATTATTGTCAGTACAAGTTGTACAGGAAAGGAAGTATGAAAAGCAATGCAGTGGTAGAAATAGTAATGGATTACAAATCACCATGTGGATTCCAAACCATTTTTGCTGACTAAAAACCTGAATGAAAGTCAAAGTGAAATTCACTCAGTCCTGTCCAACTCTTTGCAACCCTGTGGACTGTAGCATGCCAGGTTCCTCTGTCCCTGGAATTCTCCAGGTCAGAATATGCAGTGGAGAGCCATTTTCTTCTCCAGGGGATCTTCCCAACCCTGGGACTGAACCCAGGTCTCCCTCACGGCAACACTTCTTTGAGCTCAAGGTAAAGTTTTTGTTTCTTGTTTTGTTTTTTTCTTGTGTTATTTTGTTTTGTTTTCCGCAACGCCCCCCCCCCCCATTTTATTTTCTCATGCATTGTTTTGTTTTGCCTATGTTATAGAGAAGTAGGCTAATTAATCACTCTCATTGTCTCTCTTTCTCCTAACTGCTCTTTAAAAAAATAGTTGTAAAAGTCTATATGAATTATATGTGATTCTATAAAGGCCATTATGTTGATTGCAAAATCCACTTGTATGTGTCTTACTAGCTTTAAATATTGAAAACTTATACTTTAGAATATTCTGAAGTGAATAGGATACACGAGCATAATCAAAATATTTAGAGCAACAATTCTCAAATTACCACATTTTTTTCCCCTACCAGAGACATTTGGCCATGTCTGGAGACATTTTTGATTAAGATTGAGAATGAATGAAGGTTCTATGCAACTGAAGATCGAAAAAAGTGGTAACAGTGACAGATTTTGTTTTCTTCAGCTCCAAAATAACTGCACATGGTGACTGCAGAGATAAAATTAAAAGGCACTTTCTCCTTGGAAGGAAAGCTATGAAAAACCAAGACAGCATATTAAAAAGCAGACATTACTTTGCTGACAAAGGTCTGTCTAGTCAAAGGCATGGTTCTTCCAATTGTCATGTATGGATGTGAGGGTTGGACAGTGAAGAATACTGAACTCCAAAGAACTGATGCTTTTGAACTGTGGTGCTGAAGACTCTAGAGAGTCCCTTGGACTACAAGGAGATAAAACCAGTCCATCCTAAAGGAAATCAGTCCTGAACATTGACTGGAAGGACTGATATTGAAGCTGAAGCTCCAATACTTTGGCCACCTTATGCAAAGAGTCAACTCCTTAAAAAAGGCTCTGATGCTAGAAAAAATTGAGGACAGGCGGAGAAGGGTCGACAGAGGATAATATGGTGGATGACATTATTGGCACAATGGACATGAGTTTGAGCAAACTCTGGGAGATAGAGAATGACAGGGAAGCCTGGTGTTACTGCAGTCAATGGGGTCATGAAGACTCGGCAAGACTTAGCAACTGAACAACAACAACAGAAGGCCACAGATGCTACCCATCATCCTACAATGCACAGTTAGGGCAGCTCCATTAAACAATACATTATCTAATCCCAAAGATCAAAGTTATGGTATTATGAAATCCTGATTTAAAGCAGTCATTTAACAAAAGCAATCATAGACTTTTATCAAGGGCTAATTGTGTTCCAGGTGCTAAATATATAGTCGGATACAACAGACTTTGTCTTCAAGGAGATAATGTTATCTTCTATCATTTCTTTGTAATAATATACTTGCCTTTAAAAGAAGGCCAATATTAGTTATTACTCTCACAAGAACCTATATGAAAGGATGAAGGTCATAGACTTTTCGGCTTTTCTATTGGATTGACAAAATATCGACTGAGTGGGTTTAAATAGCAATTATCTTACATTCATATTAGTATACGTTCCAAACAGTTTGGAAGAAAATAAAAATAAATGAAAGAACATGTAAGAAATATAGTGCTAATTAATATAATAAATTCATCAATTAATGCCATCTTTGCAAATACACTTGACAGTGACTG
The DNA here is from genome assembly GCF_042477335.2 of Ovis canadensis. Lineage (NCBI taxonomy): Eukaryota > Metazoa > Chordata > Mammalia > Artiodactyla > Bovidae > Ovis > Ovis canadensis. The sequence goes on from NC_091266.1 coordinate 17,488,145, forward strand.
TTTAAGGAATAAGCTCAGAGATAATTTACTGGGCAGATACCAGAGCACTTTAACATTTTAGTTAAGTACAAAGAATATTTTTATTCTAAATAGAAATAACTTTTCACAGAAATGTTTTCTGTGAAACTGTCAGTGTAAGTGTCACGGAAAAGAAAAGGACACAGGAGGTAAGTTGAAATTAAACTTGTAATAACTGTCTGTCTCACAGGTTGTCAAGGGGATAATTGTGATTCACATTCACAAAGTAGAAGGTGGCAAAGGATGGAGAGAGTAAAACTCCTTGCAAAATATCAAGTAGAATGGCAGAAACACTCATGTCAGATGCTACATTAGGAACCTGATGTTCTAGTAGGAAGGAAACTGTGAGAGCAGGTGTTGCAAGGAATGGTGTATAGACAATTTAAAAGAAAAAGAGTGGGGTGTCTCAATCTCTTTAATGTACTCTTTAAAAAATATTTTTTGTCATAAAATAAGTTAATATTAGATTTATTCTGTTAGCAGATTTAAAATGTACAATACAGTCTTATTGACTATAGGTACACTGTTGTACAGCAGTTCTCAAGAGCTAGTTCATCCTTCTTAACTGAAACTTTATGCCCCTTGATTAGTAACTGTTGGTTACCTTTTCCACCAAGCCCTGGAAACTTAATCTCTCTAGATTAAATTCACCATAGTAATGGTGTTTATGTGGAGAAACATCAGAGGAAAAAACTGAAAGCTTACAAATAAATCAAATTCCTGTCTATGAAATTTTATTTAAAAATTTTTTTTTGGCCATTTGGAGAACAATGACCATATTTATAGTCCTGCATTATATAAACAGAAAATTGGGAAGGTATATTTAAAGCATTGGTTTTCAGACATTGAACAATGGGAACTGAAGGACACATGATCCTTCAGTGAAGTAAAACAAAACTAGATGGGGTTTATGATCACTTTAAGTTAAGGCCTGAGGGCAATTTATAGGCCACAGAAGAGAGAGAAGAACACATGCAGAGCACTGTAGCAGAATTGAATTGAAGGGAAACAGATATAAGTTGAATAGGGATACCACAGTTGTGAGGCAAAGTACAAGAGAAGAAGGGGCTACAAAGAAAGAATTCTGTGGAGATCTGCAGGGGTCCCATGGAGTCATATGACTACCACCTGGAGAAAGAAGCAGCAGACAGCAGTAGGCTAAGCAATTCCCAGAATTCTTTCAGGGGTAAAATGGGTATGCATTCCATGAGCCAACATAGAAATTCCTCAGTGTACACTTGACCTCAGGTGTAGTCCTCAGAAATATGCCACCTTAACATTATGGCTGTATTAGCTACTGAAAGGCTACTCCAAATCTTTCCTAATAAAGCAAGCCACAGAATGACACAACCATTTTAATTCAACACGTAACAGAACAAAGTCAAACACTATTTAAAGAAATATATCAAAATTCAGAACATAACCACTTAAAATTCACAAATGTCAGGCATTTAATAAAGATTGCCCAACATTCAAATAAACAAGAATGTTTAACTCATGACAAAGAAAATAACTGATCAACAGAAACAAAAGTGACAGGGGTTTTGAAAATAACAGAAAAATTTATTTAAAACAGTTTTTTTTTTTTTTTAATACGCTCCCTATGTTTAAGTGATAGAGGAAAAGTTTGTGTTGGTGAAGAGAAAAAAGTAAAGACAATAACAACAACAACAACAAAAGGAATGGAATGTCTAAACTTATCTGAATTTTTAAAAAAATGAAGTTAAACCCTGATAAAATAAACATGAGATTAGACAATACAGAAAAAAAAAAAAAATCACTGAGCCAGAAGGCATAGTAATAGAAAATATCCAAAAAGAGATTCAGAGAGAAAAGACAGAAAAATAAAAGGGTGATCTGTGGAAAATTCTAAGGAGGATATCATTCAGTCAAGTTTTAGTGTAACTAGAGCCAAAGAAGAGGAAAAGGAAAAATATTTGAAGAAATAATTGCTGAAAAAAATCTTCAAATTTGATGAGATCTGTAAACACACATATTTAAGAGGCTCAAATGACCATGAACAAATAAGTACAAAGAAAATCATCTTAAGTCATATAATCAAATTGATGAATACTGGTGATAAAGAGAAAATACTAGAAGTGCTTAAAGAAGAAATGATTCATACAGAACAACAAAAATGACTGTAAATTTTCCATCAAAAACTTTACAGGTCAGAAGACTTTGTGCTAAGTTAGAACATAAAAGTTTACATACTGTATGATTCTTAAAAACAAAACAAAACAACAGCAACAACAACAACAAAAAAAAAAACACCAGTTTGGAGTCACAAACTAAGTGATTGCCAGAGGTCAGGGAGAGAGGGGAGAAAATTACTGCATAAGGGAAATTTTTGGTGTAATTAAAATCAAGAGTGTGATGGTAGGCATATGATTTAATTCATTTGTCAAAAATTATGAAATTATATAATGAAATTTATTGACCTTATTGTATGTAACTAACAGGTTTAATCCCTGGGCTGGGAAGATCCCCTGAAGAAGAAAATGGAAACCCACACCAGCACTCTTGCCTGGAAAATTCCATGAGCAGAGGAGCCTGATAGACTACAGTCCATGGGGTAGCAAAGTGTTGGACACAATTGAATATTTCACGTTTATTTCAAGACTCAGTAAACCTGCTTAACAACAAGAAAAACCGAAATGTGGCCCAGGACTTCCTTGGCAGTTCAGTGGTTAAAGGCTTCCATATTTCCAATAAAGGGTGCATGGCTCAATCCTTGGTCAGAGGACTAAGATCCTTTGTGCCTAGTGATGTGACCAAAAAAAATGTAGCATATAGTAAGCTCCTTGGCAAAGCACAAAGCTTAAAGTGGGACACAAATCTTTATTTTATAATTGATCTTCTCTATTAAATCAGAAAATTATTTGATTTTATTATGTCAATGTATAGCTGAACTTGTTCTCTTCTCATTTGTCCCTTGATATATTTGCTGATTTTTGGTTAATGATCATAGTCCTGTAACAAAATTAAATATCACTGAGTAAAAGAGGCTTTCAGCTCTTGAAATATTGCAAAATGTGTACGTTTTTCCTCTGACATTAAAAAACCTTCAGTTCAGTTCAGTTCAGTCACTCAGTCATGTCTGACTCTTTGTGACCCCATGAATCACAGCACGCCATGCCTCCCTGTCCATCACCAACTCCTGGAGGTCACTCAGACTCATGTCCAAGGAGTCAATGATGCCATCCAGCCATCTCATCCTCTGTCGTCCCCTTCTCCTGCTCCCAATCCCTGCCAGCATCAGAGTCTTTTTCAATAAGTCAACTCTTCACATGAGGTGGCCAAAGTACTGGAGTTTCAGCTTTAGCATCATACCTTCCAAAGAAATCCCAGGGCTGATCTCCTTCAGAATGGACTGGTTGGATCTCCTTGCAGTCCAAGGGACTCTCAAGAGTCTTCTCAAACACCACGGTTCAAAACTATCGATTCTTCAGCACTCAGCCTTCTTCACAGTCCAACTCTCACATCCATACATGACTACTGTAAAAACCATAGCCTTGGCTAGATGGACCTTGGTTGGTAAAGTAATGTCTCTGCTTTTCAACATGCTATCTAGGTTGGTCATAACTTTTCTTCCAAGGAGTAAGGATCTTTTAATTTCATGGCTGTAGTCACCATCTGCAGTGATTTTGGAGCCCAGATAAATAAAGTCTGACACTGATGCCACTGTTTCCCCATCTATTTCCAATGAAGTAAGGGGACCAGATGCCATGATATTAGTTTTCTGAATGTTGAGCTTTAAGCCAACCTTTTCGCTCTCCTCTTTCACTTTCATCAAGAGGCTTTTTAGTTCCTCTTCACTTTCTGCCGTAAGGGTGGTGTCATCTGCATATCTGAGGTTACTGATATTTCTCCCAGCAATCTTGATTCCAGTTTATGCTTCTTCCAGTCCAGTGTTTCTCATGACGTACTCTGCATAGAAGTTAAATAAGCAGGGTGACTATATACAGCCTTGACATACTCCTTTTCCTATTCAGAACTAGCCTGTTGTTCCATGTCCAGTTCTAACTGTTGCTTCCTGACCTGCATACAGGTTTCTCAAGAGGCAGGTCAGGTGGTCTGGTATTCCCATTTCTTTTGGAATTTTCCACAGTTTATTGTGATCCACACAGTCAAAGGCTTTGGTATAGTCAACAAAGCAGAAATAGATGTTTTTTTCTGGAATGTTCTTGCTTTTCCCATGATCCAGCAGATGTTGGCAATTTGATCTCTGGTTCTTCTGACTTTCCTAAAACCAGCTTGAACTTCAGGAAGTTCACAGTGCACGTATTGCTGAAGCCTGACTTGGAGAATTTTGAGCATTACTTTACTACTGTGTGAGATGAGTGCAATTGTTTGGTAGTTTGAGAATTCTTTGGTATTGCCTTTCTTTGAGATTGGAATGAAAACTGGCCTTTTCCAGTCCTGTGGACACTGCTGAGTTTTCCAAATGTGCTGGCTTATTGAGCGTGGCACTTTCACAGCATCATCTTTCAGGATTTGAAATATCTCCACTGGAGTTCCATCACCTCCACTAGCTTTGCTCATAGTGATGCTTTCTAAGGCCCACTTGACTTCACATTCCAGGATGTCTGGCTCTAGGTGAGTCATCACACCATCGTGACTATCTGAGTCGTGAAGATGTTTTTTGTACAGTCCTTTTGTGTATTCTTGCCACCTCTTCTTAATATCTTCCACTTCTGTTAGGTCCATATCATTTCTGTCCTTTATCGAGTCCATCTTTGCATGAAATGTTCCCTTGGTATCTCTAATTTTCTTGAAGAGATCTTTAGTCTCTCCCATTCTGTTGTTTGCCTCTATTTTTTTACATTGATCGCTGAGGAAGGCTTTCTTATCTCTCCTTGCTATTCCTTGGAACTCTGCATTCAGATGCTTATGTCTGTCCTTTTCTCCTTTGGTTTTAGCTTCTCTTCTTTCAAAGCTATTTATATGGCCTCCTCAGACAGCCATTTTGCTTTTTTGCATTTCTTTTCCATGAGGATGATCTTGATCCCTGTCTCCTGTACAATGTCATAAACCTCTTTTCATAGTTCATCAAGCACTCTATCTATCAGATCTAGGCCCTTAATTCTATTTCTCACTTCCACTGTATAATCATAAGGAATTTGATTTAGGTCATACCTGAGTGGTCTAGTGGTTTTCCCCACTTTCTTCAATTTAAGTTTGAATTTGGCAATAAGGAGTTCATGATCTGAGGAACAGTCAGCTCCTGGTCGTGTTTTTGCTGACTGTATAGAGCTTCTTCATCTTCGGCTGCAAAGAATATAATCTGACTTCAGTGTTGACCATCTGGTGATGTCCATGTGTAGAGCCTTCTCTTGTGTTGTTGGAAGAGGGTGTTTGCTATGACTAGTGAATTTTCTTGGGAAAACTCTATTAGTCTCTGCCCTGCTTCATTCCATATTCCAAGGCCAAATTTGTCTGTTACTCCAGGTGTTTCTTGACTTCCTACTTTTGCATTCCAGTCCCCTATAATGAAAAGGAAATCTTTTTTGGGTGTTTGTTCTAAAAGGTCTTGTAGGTCTTCGTAGAACCATTCAACTTCAGCTTCTTCAGCATTACTGGTTGGGCCATAGACTTGGATTACTGTGATATTGAATGGTTTTCCTTGGGAATGAACAGAGACCATTCTGTCGTTTTTGAGATGGTATCCAAGTACTGCATTTCAGACTCTTTTATTGACCATGATGGCTTCTCCATTTCTTCTAAGGGGTTCGTGCCCGCAGTACTAGATATAACGGTCATATGAGTTAAATTCACCCATTCCAGTCCATTTTAGTTCGCTGATTCCTAGAATGTCAACATTCACTCTTGCCATTTCCTGTTCGAACACTTCCAATTTGCCTTCATTCATGAAACTGACATTCCAGGTTCCTATGCAATATTGGTCTTTACAGCATCAGACCTTGCTTTTATCACCAGTCACATCCACAAGTAGGTATTGTTTTTGCTTTGGCTCCATCCCTTCATTTTTTCTGGAGTTATTTCTCCACTCATCTCCAGTAGCATATTGGGCACCTACTGACCTGGGGATTTCCTCTTTCAGTATCCTATCATTTTGTCTTTTCATACTGTTCATGGGGTTCTCAAGGCAGGAATACTGTAGCGGTTTGCCATTCCCTTCTCCAGTGGACCAATTTCTGTCAGACCTCTCCAACATGCCCTGCCTGTATTGGGTGGCCCTACAGGGCATGGCTTAGTTTCATTGAGTTAGACAAGGCTGTGGTCCTAGTGTGATAAGATTGACTAGTTTTCTGTGAATATGGTTTCAGTGTGTCTGCCTTCTGATGCCCTCTTGAAACACCTAACATCTTACTTGGGTTTCTCTTACCTTGGACGTGGGTATGTCTTCACAGCTGCTCCAGCAAAGCACAGCCACTGCTCCTTACCTTGGACGAGGGGTGTCTCCTCACTGCTGCCCCTCCTGACCTTGAACTTGGAATCACTCCTCTAGGCCCCCCTGAGCCTACACAGCCACTGCTCCTTGGACTTGGGGTTGCTCCTCTTGGCTGCTTCCCCTGGCCTCGGACACAGGGTAGCTCCTCTTGGCTGCCGCCCCTGACCTCGGACATGTGGTAGTTCCTCTTGGCCGTTCCTGCGCCATCGCAGCCTAGCACACTCAGCCACTGCCCCTGACCTTGGACGTGGGGTAAGTCCACTTGGCTGCCGCCCCTTGGGCATGGGTCTTCCTAGCTTCTGCCCCTGACCTCAGACATGGGGTAGATCCTCTCGGCGGTGCTCTGTGCACTGTCACAACCACCCGTGCTCTTTATCTCCTTTACATAAAATCAACTGATTGTAGAAGTTATTCCCATTTATCCTTAGATGCTTGTATTTATTGTATTCAAATTGGAGATTCATTATTTTTGTCACTAACTTATTGCTAGACTTAGTTGATTAAATACTTAGAATGAAAACGTTAGCTTTATTTATATATCGTTTCTTTTTCCTTAATTTTTCTTTCCTTTCTTATCAAGTTTTTCTATCTCTGATGTGCTACAGATCAGAAAGATTTGCTCACTGGATGGCCTAGAGGTGTATGACCATTTGGTTTTAGGATCAAGGGACTTGTTAGTTATTGACCTGAAGATGCCCTTAGTCTTTCTGCACAAACTCACATGACCAAGAATGGATGTCCATTACACGGCTTGTTCTCTGAAAAAATTCCATGTTTTTGAATTGTGTCTGACCTGTGGCCTGTCTATAGACTTCCAGCTGTGATAAGCCAGGGGAAAAAAAATGTTTGTACCAACCTGGGTCATAGCTAGCCCAGTGTGATAGCCTACTTAGACACTTAGCAATTGTAGTGTCATTCAACTTATTTTTAAATATGCTGCTGTGAACAATAAAAATATTATTCTATATATTTTAGATAGTGAATAGTTACTAACTGGAAGATTTAATAGCATTTAAATAAAAGGTAAGATAAAACAGCCAAAAGTGAGGATGTTTTCCATATTTTTGGTGATAGTCTAAAAATGTGCCGGTGAGATTTCACAGAGATTAGAATCAGAGAATTTAACTTTTCTAGTATAACTTCCATCTTACCAAAATATCTTTATAATAGTTAGTCTTTAGTGAAAATAAAAACCATCCTACTGTTAAGTTTGTCGATTAATGTTTCCCAGATCTAATGGAGTTACATGTAAACTTTAGAATTTTTGTCAGTAGAATGCAAATCATATCTGTCCTGTGAAACAGATCATTCCATTTTTGTATATAACCAGCAATCCTAGCAAACATTTATTAACTCAGCTAGAATTCCTTGCTCCTCAAACGGTCTTTTAATAAGTTTTAACATCCTACTTGCCCTCACTGATAAGTTAAATTAAATGTTTCCCTGTGTTTATTTTGGACTTTTATTAGAGTCTTTTAGACAATTACATTTTACACTATGTTTCATGTTATTCCATACCCCATAAACTCTTCAGTTCATTATATTAACAATGGCTAATTTCTTCTATCTTCCAGGAACTGTTCCAGATACAAGTTCCACCCTCAGGATTTCCACAATAGCTAGAGAGTTCATAATGCCATGTGTTGGGATCTCTAATGGAATTACTCAAAACCATCTATGGGAAAACAGGTACTGTACATGATTCTGACTGGAGTGTTGAAATCATGGAGAGCTACAAAGGAGACTCTGTATTCCATCTGAGTTTTTAAGTTTGTGAAGAATTTAACCAACAAGGCAAGGGAGGGAAATGCACAATGGGGAAGAAGAGGATGTTCTGAGTAGATAAAAGCAGCAACATAGGAAGGAAGGTATAGACTTTGGCATATTAATTTAAACAAGAATTTGAGGGTTGCCAGAGTAGATGGTATGTAAAATGACGAGTGACTGCAGTGACACTAGTCTGACTATAGTTTGTGAAGAACATTTTATTCCTTGCTAAGGAGGGTAAGCATTATCCTTGTGGCATAAGGATCTATGAAATGTTTTAAGGCACCTTCCTTCATGATAATCTGCATCTTTGGACACTTTGTATCAGAATGGAGAATTAATTGAAGGGGAAAAGAGACTATGGAGACCAAAAAATGTTTTCCGAAAGAATTTAAACACAACTGATTAAGATCCACATCATAAACACTGCAATAGAGATGAAGTAATTTTCAGATTCATTAGGGAGATAGATTAAACAGGAGTTGATGAGGTGTGAATCAGAAGGATGAGTCAATGAAGCCTCTTCAGTATATTGCTTGGGTGACAAACTGGGTGAATGGTCTGGGGTGGCAGTTCCTCAATAAAGGGAAGGCAGAATTAAGAAAAATCTGGTGAAAGAGCTGAATCCAAACCTTATAAAGGAAACGAAATACAGCCAGAACATATGACTAGGGAAAACCTGTGCCCTATCCCCAAGATTAATTTATCTAAAGAAAATTGAGTTTAACATAGAGATGACATTAAGCTCACCATGTTATTTAGAGCTCTGCAGATCAGGATTAGAATTTTGGCTCACCATGAACTATGTGCAATGGAACGTCTTATGTAATCTTTCTGGACATTGCATTCTTCATCTGTAAATTAGAGGTAAAAGCCCTTACTTTGCATAATGTTGTGAACCAATGATTTTAAGGAAATTAACCTTGACCCTGGCAGTTAGTAGCTCTTTAGCAACTGACAATATAAGAGGTGGAAAATGTTTTCACTTTCCTAGGAATATTAAAGTTCTTAATGGTCCTTCTTGTTTCAGTTCAGTTCAGTCACTCAGTCATGTCCGACTCTTTGAGACCCCATGAATTGCAGCACGACAGGCCTCCCTGTCCATCACCAACTCCCGGAATTCACTCAAACTCATGTCCATCGTGTCCGTGATGCCATCCAGCCATCTCATTCTCTGTAGTCCCCTTCTCCTCCTGCCCCCAATCCCTCCCAGCATCAGAGTCTTTTCCAGTGAGTCAACTCTTTGCATGAAGTGGCCAAATTACTGGAGTTTCAGCTTCAGCATGAGTCCCTCCAATGAACAGTCAGGACTAATCTCCTTTAGAATGGACTGGTTGGACCTCCTAGCATTCCATGGGACTCTCAAGAGTCTTCTCCAACACCACAGTTCAAAAGCATCAATTCTTCGGCACTCAGCTTTCTTCACACTCCAACTCTCACATTCATACATGACCACAGGAAAAACCATAGCCTTGACTAGACGGACCTTAGTTGTCAAAGTAACGTCTCTGCTTTTGAATATGCTATCTAGGTTGGTCATAACTTTCCTTCCAAAGAGCAAGTGTCTTTTAATTTCATGGCTGCAATCACCATCTGCAGTGATTTTAGAGCCTAAAAAATAAAGTCTGACACTGTTTCCACTGTTTCGCCATCTATTTCCCATGAAGTGATTGGACCAGATACCATTCTTTTCCAGATGTTCAAGCTGTCTTTAGAAAAGGCAGATGAAACAAAGATCAAATTGCCAACATCTGCTGGGTCATGGGAAAAGCAAGAGAGTTCCAGAAAAACATTTATTTCTGCTTTATTGGCTATGCCAAAGCCTTTGACTGTGTGGATCACAATAAACTGTGGAAAATTCTGAAAGAGATGGGAATACCAGATCACCTGACCTGCCTCTTGAGAAACCTATATGCAGTTCAGGAAGTAACATTTAGAACTGTACATAGAATAACAGACTGGTTCCAAATAAGAAAAGGAGTAGGTCAAGGATGTATATTGACACTCTGATTTTTTTAACTTATATGTAGTGTACATCATGAGAAACACTGGACTGGAAGAAGTACAAGCTGGAATCAAGATTGCCAAGAGAACTAACAATAACATCAGATATGCAGATAACACCACCCTTATGGCAGAAAGTGAAGAGGAACTAAAAAGCCTCTTAATGAAAGTGAAATAGGAGAGTGAAAAAGTTAGCTTAAAGCTCAACATTCAGAAAACGAAGATCATGGCATCTGGTCCCATCACTTCATGGGAAATAGATGGGGAAACAGTGGACCAAATTAAATGAGTATTTTCCCAGTTTCAGTTTTTGTGTAGTTATTCATTCTTTTTTTTTTTTTTTAACTTGAAGTGTTTTATTTCTTTCTTTCTTGTTTTTCACTTTACAATTTTGGATTGGTTCTTTCATTGACTCAAACTTTTCACAAATATTTTTGAGATTCATACACTATTCTAGGATCTAGATGCTATTCAGCAGTGAACAAAATAGGCTCAGTCTCCACTCTTATAGAGCTTATAATCCAATAGGATACCATGAAGTAAATCTCTCCAGTAATAAGACCTGGGGGAAACAAAAGGAAGTATAGCTTATCTTTGAACATTTTCTCAAATAACAGTTTGTGAAAAAGTAGGTATTAGGATTGGACACTAACTGAATAAATCAGTTGTTATATTTTTAAAATTCCTGCTCTATAATGGAAACCTAGGGGAACAAAGTGGGCAATTTGGATGTGGTTAGGGTTTCAATTCAGACATTGTAACAGTTATGGTGGAATTAGACAGAGGCTGCAGTGAGATGGTCAGGGTAAGCACAAATGCTGGAAAATGCTTCAGAGCAGTAGATAAGAAAGGGAAAGAAAACAAAATTTAAGATATAGTTCTCTATGACTCTCTGTGTATTTTCATGCAGATCCCAACCCTTGCAATGCCAAATACTAAAATTACTGTGTCTTGTTACTGTGCAATTGCACCATCTTACCTGCTAGCAAAGTAATGCTCAAAATTCTCCAAGCTAGGCTTCAACAATATGTGAACCAATAACTTCCAGATATTCAAGCTGGATTTAGAAAAGGCAGAGGAACGAGAGACCAAATTGTCAACATCTGTTGGATTAGAAAAAGCAGAGAATTACAGAAAAACAACCAGTTGACTGTGTGGATCACAACAAACTGTGAAAAATACTTAAGGAGATGGGAATACCAGACCACCTTACCTGCCTCCTGCAAAAGCTGTATGCAGTTCAAGAAGCAACAAATAGAACTGGACATGGGACAAGAGACTGCTTCAAAATTGAGAAAGGGATACAAGACTGTATTATTGTCACCTGCTTATTTACCTTATATGCAGAGTAAATCATGCAAAATGCTGAGCTGGATGAAGCACAAACTGGAATCAAGATTGCCAGGAGAAATGTCAGTAACCTCAGAGATGATGATGACACCATCCTTATGGCAAAAAGTGAAGAGGAATTAAAAAACCTCTTGATGAAGGTGAAAAAGGAGAGTGGGGAAAAAAAAAAAAACTGGCTAAAACTCAACATTCAAAAGCCTAAGATCATGGCATTCAGTCCCATCACTTCATGGCAAATAGAAGGGAAAAGTGGAGATAGTGACGGAACTTTTCCTGGGCTCAAAAATTACTGCAGATGGTGACTGCAGCTATGAAATTAAAAGGTGATTTCTCCTTGGAAGGAAAGCCAAAAGCAAAGGCATTGCTTTGCCAACAAAGTTCCATGTAGTCAAAGCTATTGATTTTCCCATAGTCATGTACAGATGTGAGAGTTGGACCCTAAAGAAGTTTGAGCACTGAAGAATTGATGCTCTTGAACTGTGATGTTGGATAAGACTCTTGCGAGTTCCTTGGACAGTAAGGAAATCAAACCAATCAATCCTAAAGGAAATCAGTCTTGAGTATTCATTGAAAGGACTGATGCTGAAACTGAAACTCCAATCCTTTGGCCACCTGATGCAAAGAACAGACTCACTGGAAAAGACCCTGATGCTTCAATGGAAGATTGAAGGCAGGAGGAGAAGGGGAAGGCAGAGGATGAGATGGTTGGATGGCATCACCAACTCAATGGCCTGAGTTTGAGCAAACTCTTGGATATGGTGAAGGATGGGAAATCTGGTGTGCTGCAGACCATGAGACACAAAGATTTGGGCACAACTGAGTGAACAACAACCAAAACTAAACTTAGAAAAGGAGGTTTGTTTCTTGGGTGAGAACTCACAAGACATAACTTCAACACCATATTTAATGATTTGCTTTAGCAGGAGAACATAAATTTTCACAGACGACTCACAGAAATTAGATGGCTCCCATGCTTTCTTTATAATGCAATGCTTGCCTTATATGTTTGTTATAGACAGACTTAATTTGATTTGAAATTGATTGAAAAATATTTGAGCCCACATTTGAGGTTAGAAGTTTCACATGTCACAGCATCCAGATTTCTAGCTTTTCTTGAAAAATCTAGGAATCTGGCTACCATGGACCTGAAATTCTGCATATCAGCAATTGTCACGAGCTGAGTTGCTATACTATTGAGACATAGCCCATGCTCTCTCATGCCATTTACTTCCTCAGTATAATACACCAGTTGTGTAAGCATTTGATTTTGAGAGTTTGCATAGTCCATAAAGTGAATGGATACATTGCTGTGAATTGTCTGTTCAGGTCAGTTAAGTCATCCAGTCGTGTCCAACTCTTTGTGACCACATGAATTGTAGCACACCAGGACTCCCCATAAATCACCAACTCCCGGAGTTTACCGAAACTCATGTCCATTGATCCAGTGACCTCATCCAACCGTCTCATCCTGTCATCCCCTGCGCCTCCTGCCATCAATCTTTCCCAGCATCAGTTCAGTTCAGTTATTTTCAAATAAGTAAGCTCTTCACATCAGGTGGCCAAAGAATTGGAGTTTCAGCTTCAACATCAGTCCTTCCAATGAACACCCAGGACTAATTTCCTTTAGGATGGACTGGTTGGATCTCCTTGCAATCCAAGGGACTTGCAAGAGTCTTCTCCAACACCACAGTTCAAAAGCATCAACTCTTCAGTGCCCAGCTTCTTCACAGTCCAACTCTCACATCCATAAATGACTACTGGAAAAACCATAGCTTTGATTAGATGGACCTTTGTTGACAAAGTGATGTCTCTGCTTTTTATTTTTTTTTTAGGGGGGTATTTTTAAGTTTTTTTATTTTATTTTATTTTTACTTTACAATATTGTATTGTTTTTGCCATACATCAACATGAATCCGGCACTGGTGTACATGAGTTGCCAATCCTGAACCCTCCTCCCACCTCCCTTCCCATACCATCTCTCTGGGTCATCCCAGTGCACCAGCCCAAGCATCCTGTATCCTGCATAGAACATAGACTGGCGATTCATTTCTTAAATGATATTATACGTGTTTCAATGCCATTCTCCCAAATCATCACACCCTCTCCCTCTCCCACAGAGTCCAAAAGACTGTTCTATACATTTGCGTCTCTTTTGCTGTCTCGCATACAGGGTTATCATTACCATCTTTTAAAATTCCATATATATGTGTTAGTATGCTGTATTCGTGTTTTTCTTTCTGGCTTACTTCACTCTGTATAATCGTCTCCAGTTTCATCCATCTCATTAGAACTGATTCAAATGTATTCTTTTTAATGGCTGAGTAATACTCCATTGTGTATATGTACCACAGCTTTCTTATCCATTCATCTGCTGATGGATGTCTAGGTTGCTTCCGTGTCCTGGCTATTATAAATAATGCTGCGATGAACATTGGGGTACATGTGTCTCTTTCAATTCTGGTTTCCAGCAGTGGGATTGCTGGGTCATAAGGCAGTTCTATTTCCAGTTTGTTAATAAATCTTCACAATGTTCACCATAGTGGCTGTACTAGATTGCATTCCCACCAAGAGTGTAAGAGGGTTCCCTTTTCTCCACACCCTCGCCAGCATTTACTGCTTGTAAAATTTTGAATCGCAGCCATTCTGACTGGTGTGAAATGGTACCACATTGTGGTCTTGATTTGCATTTCACTGATAATGACTGATGTTGATCATCTTTTCATGTGTTTATTAGCCATCTGTATGTCTTCTTTGAGTAATGTCTATTTAGTTCTTTAGCCCATTTATTGAGTGGGTCATTTATTTTTCTGGAATTGAGCTGCAGGAGTTGTGTGTGTGCATATATATATATATATATATATGCACATATATATATTAGTATAAGCAAATACATTTATATTTATATATTTTTTTAATTTTTACTTATTTTGCTTTACAGTACTGTATTGGTTTTGCCATACATTGACATGAATCAGCCACGGATGTATATGATTTCCCAATCCTGAACCCCTCTCCACCCTCCCACCCCATATCATCTCTCTGGAACATCTCCGTGCACCAGTCCCAAGCATTCTGCATCCTGTATGGAACATAGACTGGTGATTCATTTCTTACATGACAGTATACATGTTTCAATGTAATTCTCCCAAATCATCCCACCCTCTCCCTCTCCCTCTGAGTCCAAAAGTCTGTTCTAAACATCTGTGTCTCTTTTGCTGTCTCACATCCAGGGTTATCATTATGATCTTTCTAAATTCCATATATATGTGTTAGTATACTGCATTGGTGTTTTTCTTTCTGGCTTACTTCATTCTGTATAATCGGCTCCAGTTTCATCCACCTCATTAGAACTGATTCAAATGTATTCTATTTAATGGCTGAGTAATACTCCATTGTGTATATGTACCACAGCTTTCTTATCCATTTGTCTGCTGATGGACATCTAGGTTGTTTCCATGCCTTTGCTATTATACACAGTGCTGCAATGAACATTGGGGTACACGTGTCTCTTTCAATTCTGGTTTCCTCAGTGTGTATGCCCAGCAGTGGGATTGCTGGGTCATAAGACAGCTCTATTTGCAATTTTTTAAGGAGTCTCCACACTGTTCTCCATAGTGGCTGTACTAGTTTGCATTCCCAAATAGCAAATGCAGCAACTGGCAAACAACTAATCTCAAAAATATACAAGCAACTTATGCAGCTCAGTTCCAGAAAAATAAACGACCCAATCAAAAAATGGGCCAAAGAACTAAATTGACATTTCTCCAAAGAAGACACACGGATGGCTAACAAATACATGAGAAGATGCTCAACATCACTCATTATCAGAGAAATGCTTGTATAGTTTTGAGATTAGTTGTTTGTCAGTTGCTTCATTTGCTATTATTTTCTCCCATTCAGAAGGCTGTCTTTTCATCTTGCTTATAGTTTCCTTTGTTGTGTAGAAGCTTTTAATTTTAATTAGATCCCATTTGTTTCTTTTTGTTGTTATTTCCAGTATTCTGGGAGGTGGATCATAGAGGATCCTGCTGTGATATATGTCGGAGAGTGTTTCGCCTATGTTCTCCTCTAGGAGTTTTATAGTTTCTGGTCTTACGTTTAGATCTTTAATCCATTTTGAGTTTATTTTTGTGTATGGTGTTTTAAAGTGTTCTAGTTTCATTCTTTTACAAGTGGTTGACCAGTTTTCCCAGCACCATTTGTTAAAGAGATTGTCTTTACTCCACTGTATATTCTTGCCTCCTTGTCGAAGATAAGGTGTCCATAGGTGTGTGGATTCATCTCTGGGCTTTCTATTTTGTTCCATTGATCTATATTTCTGTCTTTGTGCCAGTACCATACTGTCTTGATGACTGGCTTTATAGTATAGCCTGAAGTCAGGCAGGTTGATTCCTCCAGTTCCATTCTTCTTTCTCAAGATCAATTTGACTATTCGAGGTATTTTGTATTTCCATAAAATTGTGAAATTATTTGTTCTAGCCCTGTGAAAAATACCACTGGTAGCTTGATAGGGATTGCATTGAATCTATAGATTGCTTTAGGTAGTATACTCATAACATTATGATTCTTCCGATCCATGAACATGGTATATTTCTCCATCTATTAGTGTCCTCTTTGATTTCTTTCATCAGTGTTTTATAGTTTTCTATATATAGATCGTTAGTTTCTTTGGGTAGATATATTCCTAAGTATTTTATTCTTTTCATTGCAATGGTGAATGGAATTGTTTCCTTAATTTCTTTTTCTACTTTCTCATTATTAGTGTATAGGAATGCAAGGGATTTCTGTGTGTTAATTCTATATCCTGCAACTTGCCTATACTCATTAATTAGCTCTAGTAATTTTCTGGTGGAGTCTTTAGGATTTTCCATGTAGAGGATCATGTCATCTGCAAACAGTGAGAGTTTTGCTTCTTTTCCAATTTGGATTCCTTTTATTTCTTTTTCTGCTCTGATTGCTGTGGCCAGAACTTCCAGAACTATGTTGAATAGTAACAATGAAAGTACACACTCTTGTCTTGTTCCTGACTTTAGGGGGAATGATTTCAATTTTTCACCATTGAGGATAATGTTTGCTGTGTGTTTGTCATTTATAGCTTTTATTATGTTGAGGTATGTTCCTTCTATTCCTGCTTTCTGGAGAGTTTTTATTATAAATGGATGTTGAATTTTGTCAAAGTCTTTCTCTTCATCTACTGAGATAATCATATAGCTTCTATTTTTCAATTTGTTACTGTGATGAATTACATTGATTGATTTGCAGATATTGAAGAATCCTTGCATCCCTGGGATAAAGCCCACTTGGTCATGGTGTATGTTCTTTTTTAATGTGTTGTTGCATTCTGATTGCTAGAATTTTGCTGAGTATTTTTACATCTGTGTTCATCATGGATATTGGCCTGTAGTTTTCTTTCTTCTTCTTTTTTTTTGGTGGCATCTTTGTCAGGGTTTGGTATTAGGGTGATGGTGGTCTCATAGAATGAGTTTGGAAGTTTACCTTCCTCTGCAATTTTCTGGAAGAATTTGAGTAGGATAGGTGTTAACTCGAAATTTTTGGTAGAACTTAGCTGTGGAGCAGTCTGGACCTGGGCTTTTGTTTGCTGGAAGATTTCTGATTACAGTTTCAATTTCTGTGCTGGTGATAGGTCTGTTAAGATTTTCTATTTCTTCCTGGTTCAGTTTTGGAAAGTTGTACTTTTCTAAGAATTTGTCCATTTCTTCCACGTTGTTCATTTTGTTGGCATATAATGGCTGATAATAGTCTCTTATGATCCTTTTTATTTATGTGTTGTCTTTTGTGATCTTTCCATTTTCATTTCTAATTTTATTGATTTGATTTTTCTCCCTTTGTTTCTTGATGAGTCAGGCTAATGGATTGTCAATTTTATTTATCCTTTCAAAGAACCAGCTTTTGGCTTTGTTGGTTTTTACTATGGTCTCTTTTGTTTCTTTTGTATTTATTTCTGCCCTAATTTTTAGGATTTCTTTCCTTCTACTAAACCTGGGCTTCTTCATTTCTCCTTTTCTAGTGGCTTTAGGTGTAGAGTTAGGTTATTTATTTGACTTTATTCTTGTTTCTTGACGTATGCCTGTATTGTTCTGAACTTTCCTCTTAGCACTGCTTTTATAGTGTCCCATAGGATTTGGTTTGTTGTATTTTCATTTTCATTCATTTCTATGCATATTTTGATTTATTTTTTGATTTCTTCTGTGATTTGTTGGTTATTCAGAAGTATGTTGTTCACCCTCCATATGTTGGCATTTTTAATAGTTTTTCTCCTGTAATTGAGATCTAATCTCACTGCATTATGGTCAGAAAAGACGCTTGGAATGACTTCATTTTTTTTTTAAATTTATCAAGGCTAGATTTGTGGCCCAGGATGTGTTCTATCTTGGAGAAAGTTCTGTGAGCACTTGAGAAAAGGTGAAATTCATTGTTTTGGGGTGAAATATCTTATAGATATCAATTAGGTTTAACTGATCTATTGTATCATTTAATGTTTGTGGTGTTTTTTGTTAATTTTCTGTTTAGTTGGTCTAGCCATATATGTGAGTGAGATATTAAAGTCTCCCACTATTATTGTGTAATTGTTAATTTCCCTTTTCATATTTGTTAGCATTTGTCTTACATATTGTGGTGTTCCTATCTTGGGTGCATATATATTTATAATTGTTATATCTTCTTCTTGGATTGGTCCTTTGATCATTATGTAGTGTCCTTCTTTATCTCTTTTCACAAGCTTTGTTTTAAAGTCTATTTTATCTGATATGAGTATTGCCACTCCTGCTTTCTTTTCGTCTCTATTTGTGTGGAATATCTTTTTTCCAGCCCTTCACTTTCAGTCTGTATGTGTCCCTTGTTTTGAGGTGGGTCTCTTGTAGACAACATATATAGGGGTCTTGTTTTTTAATCCATTCAGCCAGTCTTTGCCTTTTGGTTGGGGCATTCAACCCATTTACATTTAACATAATTATTGATAAGTATGATCCCGTTGCCATTTACTTTATTGTTTTGGATTCGGGTTTATGCACCCCTTTTGTGTTTCCTGTCTAGAGAATATCCGTTAACATTTGTTGGAGAGTTGGTTTGGTGGTGCTGAATTCTCTCAGCTTTTGCTTGTCTGTAAAGCTTGTGATTTCTCCTTCGTATATGAATGAGATCCTTGCTGGGTACAGTAATCTGGGCTGTAGGTTATTTTCTTTCATCACTTTAAGTATGTCTTGCCATTCCCTCCTGGCTGAAGAGTTTCTATTGAAAGATCAGCTGTTATCCTTATGGAAATCCCCTTGTGTGTTATTTGTTGTTTTCCCCTTGCTGCTTTTAAAATTTGTTCTTTGTGTTTGATCTTTATTAATTTGATTAATATGTGTCTTGGTGTGTTTTGCCTTGGGTTTATCCTCTTTGGGACCCTCTGAGTTTCTTGGACTTGGGTGATTATTTCCTTCTCCATTTTAGGGAAGTTTTCAACTATTATCTCCTCAAGTATATTATCATGGTCTTTCTTTTTGTCTTCTTCTTCTGGGACTTCTATAATGTTGCAGTGTTTCATATTGCCCTGGAGGTCTCTGAGATTGTCTTCATTTCTTTTAATTAATTTTTGTTTTCCCCTCTCTGATTCATTTATTTCTACCATTCTATCTTCTATTTCACTAATCCTATCTTCCGCCTCTGTTATTCTACTATTTGTTGCCTCCAGAGTGTTTCTGATCTCATTTATTGCATTATTCATTATATATTGACTCTTTTATTTCTTCTAGGTCCTTGTTAAACCTTTCTTGCATCTTCTCAATCCTTGTCTCCAGGCTATTTATCTGTGATTACATTTTTATTTCAAGATTTTGGATCATTTTCACTATCCATATTCAGAATTCTTTCTCAGGTAGATCCCATATCTCTTCCTCTTTTGTTTATTTTGGTGGGCATTTCTCCTGTTCCTTTACCTGCTGGGTATTCCTCTGTCTCTTCATCTTGTTTATATTGCTGCGTTTGGGGTGGCCTTTCTGTATTCTGGCAGTTTGTGGAGTTCTCTTTATTGTGGAGTTTCCTCACTGTGGGTGGGGTTGCATCAGTGGCTTGTCAAGGTTTCTTGGTTAGGGAGGCTTGTGTTGGAGTTCTGGTGGGTGGAGCTGTATTTCTTGTCTCTGGAGTGCAGTGACATGTCCAGTAATGAGTTATGAGATATCAGTGGTTTTGGAGTAACTTTGAGCTGCCTTAAATTGAAGCTCAGGGCTGTGTTCCTGTGTTGCTGGAGAATTTGGGTGGTATGTCTTGCTCTGGAACTTGTTGGCCCTTGGATGGTGCTTGGTTTCAGTATAGGTATGGATGTGTTTGATGAGCTCCTATCGATTAATGTTCCCTGGAGTCAGGAGTTCTCTGATGTTCTCATGATTTGGACTTAAGCCTCCTGCTTCTGGTTTTCAGTTTTAATTTTACAGTAGGCTCAAGACTTCTCCTTCTATACCACACTGTTGATAAAACATCTAGGTTAAAGATGAAAAGTTTCTCCACATTGAGGGACACTCAGAGAGGTTCACAGAGTTACATGGAGAAGAGAAGAGGGAGGGGGGAGTTAGAGGTGACCTGAATGAGATGAGGTGGAATCAAAAGAGGAGAGAGAAAACTAGCCAGTAATCACTTTCTTATGTGCACTCCACATTCTGGACCGCTCAGAGATGTTCATAGAGTTATACAGAGAAGAGGAGAGGGAGGAAGGAGGCAGAGGTGGCCAGGAGGATAAAAGAGGGGAATGAAAAGGAGAGAGACAGATCCAGCCAGTAATCAGTTCCCTAAGTGGTCTCCACCGTCTGGAACACACAGGGATTCGCAGAGTTGGGTAGAGAAGAGAAGGGGGAGGGAGGAGACAGAGGCGACTGATGGAGAAAAAGGAGAGCCCAAAGGAGGGGAGAGCAGTCAAGCCAGTAATCTTGCTCTCAAGTAAAAATGAGTACTGAAGATTGGGTTTTTGAAGGTGCAAAATTGATAACAAATACCAAAAAGCAAAGATTAAAACTCTAGAGTAGAGGTTGGATTTTCAAAAATACAATATTAAAGAAAAGAAGATGAAGAAGAAAAAAAGTCACAAAAAATACATATATATATATATAAAGTTTGCTTTCAAAATACGGTCTTTTTTTTTTTGAAAAGTAATTGTAGGTTATAAAAATGAAAATTAAAGGAAAAATAGAGGACTTTAAAATGTTAAAAAAAAAGGAAAAGAAAAGAGGAAAAAACAAACAAACAAAAAAAGAATGATCATAAAAATAGAAAAGATATATCTAGGACTTTCTCTGGTGTTGTTGTGGGTATTGTGAGGTCAGTTCATTTTCAGATAGTTCCTTGGTCTGGCTTATATTTCTCAAGGTCTATAGTCCCCTTCCTATGTAGTCGGTACTAATGACAGGGTTTTAATCTCTTGCACCTGTCACTTCCAAGGCGGTTCCCTCTGTTTTAGCTTCTTCTGTTTGCTGGTCTCTTCAGTGTCTGATTTCTGTCCAGACAAAAGGGGGGCAGTGGTGGACACTTTTTTTTTTAGCCTCACTTGTTCAGTTGTGCTGTGGGGAGTGAGGGATGCTGCAAACAAATAACACTGGTGTGTGCTCACAGTGTCTCAGCCATGCTGGGCCTGCCCCTGCTCACTGCACACACACCTCAGGCTCTAGGTTGTTCCACTGGGAACCATCTGAGGCCAGCCCTGGGCTGCATGCACCTCCCAGGTCTAAGCTGCTCAGGCTCAGGCACTCAGGTAGTCCTCAGAGGCTCAGACTCGGTTGGGCCTGCTTTATGTGCCCTTCCCAGGTCCAAGTAGCTCAAGTGTTTGGCGAGCATGGTCCCTGTGACTAATCGCCTCTCCTGTCCCTGCTGCTCAGTTTTCTGTATGTGCAACTGGTGCACCTTCTCAGGCGGAGGATGACTGTCCAGAACCCCAAAAAGTCTTAGTTAGCAAAGTTGGCAAAGTCCTAGTTAGCAAAGAAGCCTGTTTGCAGTTTGGTAGTTAATGTCTCTCTGAGGCTGCTATTGCCCCCTTCCAGCCCTTCCGGTAGTGGCTGCCTGTCACTGGAGGGGAATGGTCTGCAGCCAGCTAATTCTGTTCCATCCTTTGTTCTGTGTGCGGTCCTGGCGGTGTCTTATGTTAGAGCTTTTCACGTGATAGCTATCCCACTGTCTGCCTTGTTAGTCCAAGTTAGTTTGCTCTGTTCGGGCCAATCCTTAAAAAGCAATGCAGCCCATGCCTCCTTGCCCAACCCCTGCTTGCTAGCGGTAGATGCAGGCGTCTGCACTGCTTTTCCACTGGAGGAGTTACCACTGGGATAGTAATCTGTGGGTTTTAATTGTTTAATTATTTAAATAATTTAATAATTTAATTATTTGTTTATTTTTGCTCCTTGTTATGTTGCCCTCTGTGCTTCCAATGCTCACCACAGACGCGGCAGTGAGAGTGTTTCCTGGTGTTTGGAAACTTCTCTCTTTTTAAGACTCCCTTCCTAGGACGGAATTCCCTCCCTGCCACTTTGTCTCTTTTTTTGCCTTTTATATATTTTCTACCTGTTTTCAAAGACAATGAGCTGGTTTTCT
The DNA here is from genome assembly GCF_042477335.2 of Ovis canadensis. Classification (NCBI taxonomy): domain Eukaryota; kingdom Metazoa; phylum Chordata; class Mammalia; order Artiodactyla; family Bovidae; genus Ovis; species Ovis canadensis. Next base: position 17,510,271 of record NC_091266.1, read on the forward strand.
GGGTGCCTGATGACACCACCCTTATGGCAGAGAGTGAAGAGGAGCTAAAAAGCCTCTTGATGAAAGTAAAAGAGGAGAGTGAAAAAGTTGGCTTAAAGCTCAACATTCAGAAAACGAAGATCATTGCATCTGGTCCCATCACTTCATGGGAAATAGATGGGGAAACAGTGGAAACAGTGTCAGACTTTATTTTGGGGGGCTCCAAAATCACTGCAGATGGTGACTGCAGCCATGAAATTAAAAGACACTTACTCCTTGGAAGAAAAGTTATGACCAACCTAGATAGTATATTCAAAAGCAGAGACATTACTTTGTCGACTGAGGTCCATCTAGTCAAAGCTATGGTTTTTCCTGTGGTCATGTATGGATGTGAGAGTTGGACTGTGAAGAAGGCTGAGTGCCGAAGAACTGATGCTTTTGAACTGTGGAGTTGCAGAAGACTCTTGAGAGTCCCTTGGACTGCAAGGAGATCCAACCAGTCGATTCTGAAAGAGATCAGCCCTGGGATTTCTTTGGAAGGAATGATGCTAAAGCTGAAGCTCCAGTACTTTGGACCCCTCATGCAAAGAGTTGGCTCATTGGATAAGACTCTGATGCTGGGAGGGATTGGGGGCAGGAGGAGAAGGGGATGACAGAGGATGAGATGACTGGATGGCATCACAGACTCAATAGACGTGAGTCTGAGTGAACTCCAGGAGATGGTGATAGACAGGGAGGCCTGATGTGCTGCGATTCATGGAGTGACAAAGAGTCAGACACGACTGAGTGACTGATGTCCTCTGCCGGCATTCAGAAGTTGTTTTGTGGAATTTACTCAGCGTTGAAATGTTCTTTTGTTGAATTTGTGGGGAAGAAAGTGCTCTCCCTGTCCTATTCCTCCACCATCTTAGGACCGCCCCCCTCTCTACTTTTTAATATGCTGACTAGGTTGGTCATAACTTTCCTCCCAAGGAGTAAGCACCTTTTAATTTCATGGCTGCAGTCACCATTTGCGGTGACTTCACAAACCCAAAATATAAAGTCAGCCACTGTTTCCAATGTTTCCCCACCTATTTGCCATGAAGTGATAGGACCAGATGCTAAGATCTTAGTTTTCTGAATGTTGAACTTTAAGCCAACTTTTTCACTCTCCTTTTTCACTTTCCTTAAGAGGCTCTTTAGTTCTTCACTTTCTGCCATAAAGATCGTATCATCTGCATATTTGAGGTTATTGACATTTCTCCCAGCAATCTTGATTCCAACTTGCGCTTCTTCCAGCCCAGCATTTCTCATGATGTACTCTGCATAGAAGTTAAATAAGCAGGGTGACAGTATACAGCCTTGACATACTCCTTTTCCTATTTGGAACCAGTCTGTTGTTCCATGTCCAGTTCTAACTGTTGCTTCCTGACCTGCATACAGATTTCTCAGGAGGAAGGTCAGATGATCTGATATTCCCATCTCTTTCAGAATTTTGCAGTTTGTTGTGATCCACACAGTCAAAGGCTTTGGCATAATCAATAAAGCAGAAATACCTGTTTTTCTGAAACTCTATTGCTTTTTCTATGGTTCAGCAGATGTTAGCAGTTTGATATTTGGTTCTTCTGCCTTTCCTAAAACCAGGTTGAACATCTGGAAGTTCATGGTCCACGTATTGGTGAAGCCTGACTTTGAGAATTCTGAGCATTACTTTACTAGCGTGTGAGATGAGTGCAATTATGTGGTAGTTTGAGCATTCTTTGGCAATGCCTTTCTTTGGGGTTGGAATGAAAACTGACCTTTTCCACTCCTGTGGCCACTACTGAGTTTTCCAAATTTGCTGGCATATTGAGTGCAACACTTTCACACCATCATCTTTTAGGATTTGAAATAGCTCAACTGGAGTTCCGTCACCTCAACTAGCTTTGTTAGTAGTGATTCTTCCTAAGGCCCACTTGACTTCATATTCCGAGTTGTCTGTTAGCACTTTGTGTAGTTACCTTCCTTTGATGCCTGTGATCACATTTCCCAGATTTCCATATCAAGTAGGTTGTAGATAGCTTTTTTTAAGTTTTCAGATTCAATTCAATTACATGAGATTCAGAAAAGAAGAACAAGAAAAAAAAAAGATGAAGAAGAAGAACAAGGGAAGAAACAGTAGTGGATAGTGCAAGGTTTTGTTTTGTTTTGTTTTGTTTTGTTTTCCAAAATTTCTTTTAGAGGTATGATTTAGAAATAAACAAATGCTCGTACTTTTAGTGTTACAGACTGATGGGTTTTGACAAACACATATGCTACTGAAAAACTTAACCCTATTAAAAAACACAATGTTCCATCATCACAGAAGATTCCCTGTGGTCCTTCCCCTCCAATCAGTATCCCCAGGAGAACAGTATTTTTTTTTTAAATATCTTTCACCATTAGTTAGTTTTGCCTATTCTAGAAACTTTATGTAAATGGACTTATGCACAAGGCAGTCTTTTGTGTTCAGGTTCTGTTAGTAAGGATATGTTGAGATTCATGCATCTCATTGTGTACTAGAACTTAGTCTCTCAATTGATGAGAAGAACAACATTATATAGTTATACTACAAGTTGTTCATGGTTGTCTCCAGTTTAGGCCTTTTATGGTTTGTTGTATACATTTTCGTATAAGTCATTTTATGGACATATGTTCTCATTTTCTTTGGGTAAATGCATTGAAATGAAATTTCTATGTGTTTAACATCTTAAGAAAAGGTTGTCTTTCAAACACTTATATCACTTTACATCCTCACCAACAATATGTGGCAGTTCCAATTAGTATACTTTCTAGTCAATGTTTGGTATTAGACTTTCAAATCTTAGCCAATTTAAATGGTTGTGTTTCACTATTACATTATGATTTTAATTTTATTTTTCCACTTTAATAACATAATTTTTAGTGTATCTATTTTCTTCTTGTTGACTTGTCTGTTGAACACTTTTACCCATTTTCTGATAGGATTGTGTTTTTCTTCTTAATGCTTAAGAGTTCTTTAAATATTCTGAATACAGTTGTTTCTTTGTATGTCTACTTTTATATGTATATGAATAGTGACTTACCATATTATATCTATACATATCAATGGCAATATTGATATAATGATATACATATAGTTATGTAAAGTATATTCTTCCATCGTGTAGATAGCCTATTCACTTTAACAGTGTCTTTCAATGAGCAGAAAATTTTAATTTTTAATGTCAATTAATTCCAGTTTATCATTTTTTTCTTCTGTTATGGCTTGTATTTTCTGTGTCTTGTATAAGATATTGCCTACAAATTAGCTAGAATCAGAAGCTGACAAAACTTTGATGAACCCAGTATTTTCTCTAAATATTCATACTTTCCTTCTTCTTGCCCCCAATGATAAAATATTTTTAATTTTGCCTTAATAATTCTCTTTATTTGCATAATTTTTATTACATGTATATACAGATACAATTTTTCTATTCTGATTATTTGTGTTCTAAGTAAATCACATCTTACTACACATAAACCTTTATGATTTCCTTTTTACTCTCAATATTACATTTTTAGGATTCATTTATGTTCATATGTGAGGCATTAGTTTATCACTTTTATGGGGATATATACTATTCAATTCTATGACTGTGTCACATTTTATCGGTTTTCTTGTAGTGAACATTTTTTTTCCTACTTTCCTTCTAATTCAAAAATTGTTATATGTCTCCTAGAATATACATGCCAGAGACTCTAGAGTATGCAGTTAGAAGTTGAATTACTGAGTTTATAAGTTACACACAACTTCACTTTATAAGATAAAATGTTTACCTCAGTAGATGTACTGATTTATATTCTCACCAATAGCTTATAAGTTTCTTTAAGTCCATGTCCTTATTGTCTCTTGACACAGTCTGCCTTTAACTTTTGCCATTTACTTCTTCCACTAATAAATGCTGAGGACCTATTGCATTTCAAGTACTTAATGCCTGTTTTACAAACATTATTCTTTAATTCTCAAAACAAATCTAGAAAGCTAAGGGGAATTATCCTAGTTAAACCACATTAAATCTGAGGGTTAAGAAAATTAATTATATCCAAAGTTTTAAGTTAATCAGAGAAATAATTTTCTTACTATGTCCTATATACTATGTTCAGGAGAAAGAAATGGCAACCCATTCCACTATTCTTGCCTCGGAAATCCCATGGACAGAGAATCCTGGCAGGCTACAGTCCATGGGCGTTCACAAAAGAGTCAGACATGAATTAATGACTAAACAACAAATACACTATGTTCAAAATTTTATATGCATGATTTTGTTTTAGTCCCCATAAAACTTCCTGAGATAAAATTAAGGTGTCAGCAGGCTGTATTCCCTGTGGAGGCTTTTGGGGTTAATCCATTCCCTTGTCTTTTCCAGCTCCTACAGCCATCTATATTCTTTGAGTCATGGCTCCTTTCTTTCACCTTTAAACCTATCAACAACTGCTTAATTCTCATGTTGCCATTTCTCTGAATCTCTCTACTGATGTGCCATTCCATTTTTCTAAACCTTTGTGTTGACATTGGAACCATTTGGAAAATCTAGGATAATCTATTTGTTTCATTGTCAGCTGATAAGCAACGTTAATCCCATGTGCAATTCCTTTATCATGTAACAGTATATTCACCGATTCCTGGGATTAGGAAATGAACATCTTTGTATGGTTGTTATTCTGCCTACCACAATGAGAGTCCTGAATTTAAAGCCCTACGTGTATGATTGGTTGATATCCTCATAATCCTAAATCTCAGGCTCACATAGCTGACAAACCCAGGCTGAGTATGATAAGAGAGTCTGGTGGTATACTGTGGGAGGATTTCTTTAGGGCCTTCCAACCGAGATCAGAGCCATTGGATTTCGTCCTTACAGTTTCTCTGAATACAGAAAAACAGTGGTCTTTATGTAGAGGTCTTTATTTGTGCTTGATTTTTTTTTTTTCCTGACATTATACTTGTGACAACCTTCCACTCTCTGAATTATCCTGGCCAGGCTCCTTGATTCATTTCAGAAACAACATGCTGAAATGCATGGCACAGAATGACCCAGATAAACCTCATCTCTGAAATCTCAAAACCTGATCCAGTCCTGCTCCTTAGAACATTTCCCAAACCATGCTCCTAAAAATACTAGAGACCAATGAGTATGGATTAAAAAGGAATGGTCCCTTGACTAACTATTTTTATTAAATAATTTGGAGAAATACTACACACTGTATTTACTCTCTTTTTAGATTATTGATGCACATTAGCATGTTTATAACCCCAGGATACCTAACAGTAAAGTAGTCTATTTACACAACCAAGTGGATATGGAATGCTTACTTTCAGAATTTTTCCTCTTGGCCCTTGGATTACTTCTAGTGAAATATTTGAGGAATCATATGCCAAGGAATGTTGTTACAGCATACTGTCACTGATACTAATTGAATATCCATTATTTTGGTAGTCAACTAATATCCAGAATAGATATCAGGATAACTTGACTGAAGAGGGAGATTCAAGTGAGACAGATTCACCTCATTTATAAAGCTTTCAAAATTAGGAATTAGTAGAGAGAGAAAGGGAGCCACTGCTGGCTCAGACTAAAAGTATGCCTGCTGTGTGGGGGACCTGGGTTCAATCCCTGTGTCGGAAAGATCCTCTGGAGAAGGAAATGACAACCCACTAAATATTCTTGCTTGGAGAATCCCATGGACAGAGAAGTCTAGCAGTCCATGAGGTTACAGTTCTTAGGGTCACACAGAGTTGGACACGACTGAGCTACTTCACTTTCAGAGAGAGAAAAAGACTTTCCAAGTGATGTTAGTGGTAAAGAACCCGACTGCCAATGCAGGAGACATGAGATGTGGGTTCCATCCCAATGTCTGGAACATACCATGGAGGAGGGCTTGGCAACCCATTTCATTATTATTGCCTAGAAAATCCCATGGACAAAAGAGCCTGGTGAGCTACAGTCTATAGGATCTCAAAGAGTCTGACATGACTGAAGTGACTGAGCACACATACAGAGAGAAAAATTGTTTTTTAAGTAACATTTTAAGCTAGGAGTTCCAGTCAATTAGATGCTTTGCCTACATTGAATGTAGGGCCCAAAGAAACTTGAATATTCAGCAAGAAGCAACAATTATAACTGGACATGGAACAACAGACTGGTTCCAAATAGGAAAAGGGGTACATCAAGGCTGTATACTATCACCCTGCTTATTTAAATTCTATGCAGAGTACATCATGAGAAATGCTGGACTGGAAGAGGCACAAGCTGAAATCAAGATATCAATCACCTCAGATATACAGATGACACCACCCTTATGGCAGAAAGTGAAGAGGAATTCAAAAACCCTTTTGATGAAAGTGAAAGAGGAGAGTGAAAAAGTTGGCTTAAAGCTCAACATTCAGAAAACAAAGATCATGGCACCCAGTCCCATCACTTCATGGGAAATAGATGGGGAAACAGTGGAAACAGTGTCAGACTTTATTTTTTGGGCTCCAAAATCACTGCAGATGTTGATTGCAGCCATGAAATTAAAAGACACTTATGTCTTGGAAGAAAAGTTATTACTGACCTAGATAGCATATTGAAAAGCAGAGATATTACTTTGCCAACAAAGGTCTGTCTAGTCAAGGCTATGGTTTTTCCAGTGGTCATGTATGGATGTGAGAGTTGGACTGTGAAGAAAGCTAAGCACTGAAAAATTGATGCTTTTGAACTGTGGTTTTGGAGAAGACTCTTGCGAGTCCCTTGGACTGCAAGGAGATCCAACCAGTCCATTCTAAAGGAGATCAGCCCTGGGTGTTCTTTGGAAGGAATGATGCTAAAGCTGAAACTCCAGTACTTGGGCCACCTCATGCAAAGACTTGACTCATTGGAAAAGACTCTGATGCTGTTAAGAATTGTGGGCAGGAGGAGAAGGGAATGACAGAGGATGAGATAGCTGGATGGCATCACCAACTCAATGGATATAAGTCTGAGTGAACTCCGGGAGTTGGTGATGGACAGGGAGGCCTGGCGTGGTGCGATTCATGGGGTTGCAAGAGTCGGACACAATTGAGCGACTGAAGTGAACTGAACTGAAACATGATATTTTCTGAATAAGCATTGTGGTTCAGTTGGGTTCAGTCACTTGATTGCACCCAACACTTTGAGATTCCATGCACTGCAGCACGCCAGGCTTCCCTGTACATCACCAACTCCCAGAGCTTGCTCAGACTCATGTCCATGGAGTCAGTGATGCCATTCAACCATCTCATCCTCTGTCATCCCCCTCTCCTCCTGCTCAACCTTTCCCAGCATCAGGGTCTTTTCCAATGAGTTGGCTCTTCAAATCAGGTAGCCAAAGTATTGGAGCCTCAGTTTCAGCATCAGTCCTTCCAATGAATATTCAGGACTGATTTCCTTTAGGATTGACTGGTTTGATTCCCTTGCAGCCCAAAGCACTCTCAAGAGTCTCCTCCAATGCCACAGTTCAAAAGCATCAATTCTTTGGTGTGCAGCTTTCTTTATGGTCCAACTCTCACATCCACACTACTACTGGAAAAACCATAGCTTTCACTCAATGGACATTTGTTGCCAGAGTAAGGTCTCTGCTTGTTAATATGCTGTCTAGGTTCGACATAGCTTTTCTTCCAAGGAGCAATCGTCTTTTAATTTCATGGCTGCAGTCACCATTTAGAGTGATTTTGGAGCCCAAGAAAATAAACCACTGTGGTAGCCAATGTTTTTTTATCTGTTTCTTTGAAGCAGAAAGTACATTTTTTCTTTTTAGTTCAGGAAATAATCAAGTTCAGATCTTCTATACAGAAATTGATCAAGAGAGTTGTTTTGTTGGGGGACAGATGTTCTGAACAGAGTTTATATAATTTTATGGGACAAAAATGTAAGGAAAGTGACAGAGAAGCATAAAGGATGTTGTTAAAATGTTACACTCAGTATGTTAACAAATTTGGAAAACACAGCAGTGGCCACCGGTTTGGAAAAGGACAGTTTCATTCTAATCCCAAAGAAGGGAAATACCAAAGAATGTTCAAACTATCATACAATTGTGCTCATTTCACATGCTAGCACGGTTATGCTCAAAACTCTTCAAGCTAGGCTTCAGCAGTACATGAACCAAGAACTTCCAGATATACAAGCTGGGTTTCAAAGAGGCATAGGAAAAAAAGAAATCAAATTGTGAACATTTGTTAGATCATAGAGAAAGCAAGGGTATTCCAGGAAAGCATCTACTTCTGCTTCACTGATTATACTAAAGCCTTTGACTGTGTGGGTCACAAAAAAATGGAAAATTATTAAAGAAAGGAGAATACCAGACCACCTTACTTGCCTCCTGAGAAACTTGTATGTGGGTCAAGAAGCAACAGTTAGAACCAGATCTGAAACAAATGACTGGTTCCAAACTGGGAAAGGAGTATGATAAGGCTATCTATTGTCACCCTGCTTATTTAACCTATATGCAGAGTAGATCATTTGAAATGCCAAGCTGGATGACTCACAAGCTGGAATCAAGATTGCTGGGAGAAACATCAGCAACCTCAGATATGCAGATGATATGGCAGAAGATGAAGAGGAACTAAAGAGCCTCTTGATGAGGGTGAGAGAGGACAGTGAGAAACCTTGCTTGAAACTCAGCATAGAAAAAAACTAATGTCATGCCATTCAGTCCCATTACTTCATGGTAAATAGAAGGGAAAAAGTAGAAGCAATAACAGACTTTATTTTCTTGGGCTCCAGAATCACTGCAGACAGTGCTATGGAGATGAAATTCAAAGACGCTTGCTCCTTGGATGGAAACCACTGACAAACCTAGACAGCATATTTAAAAGCAGAGATATCAAAAGTCCACAAAGCTATGTTTTTTGTTTTTTGTTTTTTTTCCAGTAGTCATACACAGATATGAGACTTGGACCATAAAGAAGGCTGAGCACCAAAGAATTTAACTTTTGAACTATGGTCCTGGAGAAGACTCCTGAAAGTCCCTTGGACTGCAAGGAGATCAAACCAGTCATTCCTAAAGGAAATTAACCCTGAATGTTCATTGGATGGGCTGTTGCTGAAGCTGAAGCTCCAATACTGTGGCCACCAGATGCAAAGAGCCAACTCATTGGAAAAGACCCTGATGCTGAGGAAGATTGAGGACAGGAGGAAAAGGGGGTAACAGAGGATGGATGGTTAGACAGCATCACTGACTCAATGACAATCAGTTCAGTTCAGTCGCTCAGTCATGTCCGACTCTTTGTGACCCCATGAATTGCAGCACGCCAGGCCTCCCTGTCCATCACCAACTCCTGGAGTTCACTCAGACTCACTTCCATCGAGTAATTGATGCCATCCAGCCATCTCATCCTCAGTCCTCCTGTTCTCCTCCTGCCCCCAATCCCTCCCAGCATCAGAGTCTTTTCCATGAGTCAACTCTTCACATGAGGTGGCCAAAGTATTGGAGTTTCAGCTTTAGCATCATTCCTTCCAAAGAAATCCCAGGGCTGATCTCCTTCAAAATGGACTGTTTGGACCTCCTTGCAGTCCAAGGGATGCCCAAGAGTCTTCTCCAATACCACAGTTCAAAAGCATCAATTCTTCGGTGCTCAGCCTTCTTCAGAGTCCAACTCTCACATCCATACATGGCCACAGGAAAAACCATGGCCTTGACTAGACAGACCTTAGTCTGCAAAGTAATGTCTTTGGTTTTGATATGCTATCTAGGTTGGTCATAACTTTCTTCCAAGGAGTAAGCATCTTTTAACTTCATGGCTGCAGTCACCATCTGCAGTGATTTTGGAGCCCCCCAAGAATAAAGTCTGACACTGTTTCTACTGTTTCCCCATCTATTTCCCATGAAGTGATGGGGCCGGATGCTATGATCTTTGTTTTCTGAATGTTGAGCATTAAGCCAACTTTTTCACTCCTCTTTCACTTTCATCAAGCAGCTTTTTAGCTCCTCTTCACTTTCTGCCATAAGGGTGGTGTCATCTGCATATCTGAGGTTATTGATATTTCTTCCGGCAATCTTGATTCCGACTTATTTCTTGCAGTCCAGCGTTTCTCATGATGTACTCTGTATAGAATTTAAATAAGCAGGGTGACAATATACAGCCTTGACATACTCCTTTTCCTATTTGGAACCAATCTGTTCTTCCATGACCAGTTCTAACTATTGCTTCCTGACCTGCATACAGATTTCTTAAGGGGCAGGTTAGGTGGTCTGGTATTCCCATCTCTCTCAGAATTTTCCACAGTGTATTGTGATCCACACAGTCAAAGGCTTTGGCATAGTCAATAAAGCATAAATAAATGTTTTTCTAGAATTCTCCTGCTTTTTTGATGATCCAGCAGATGTTGGAAATTTAATCTCTGGTTCTTCTGCCTTTTCTAAAACCAGCTTGAACACCAGGGAGTTCACGGTTCACATATAGTTGAAGCATGGCTTGGAGAATTTTGAGCATTACTTTACTAGCATGTGAGATGAGTGCAATTGTTCGGTAGTTTGAGCATTCTTTGGCATTGCCTTTCTTTGGGATCGGAATGAAAACTGACCTTTTCCAGTCTTGTGGCCATTGCTGAGTTTTCCAATTTTGCTGGCATATTGAGTGCAGCACTTTCACAGCAACATCTTTCAGGATTTGAAATAGCTCCACTGGAATTCCATCACCTCCACTAGCTTTATTCTTAGTGATGCTTTCTAAGGCCCATTTGACTTCACATTCCAGATATCTGGCTCTAGATGAGTGATCACACCATTGTGATTATCCGGGTCATGAAGATCTTTTTTGTACAGTTCTTCTGTATATTTTTGCCACCTCTTCTTAATATCTCCTCCTTCTGTTAGGTCCATACCATTTCTGTCCTTTATCGAGCCCATCTTTGCATGAAATGTTCCCTTGGTATCTCTAATTTTCTTGAAGAGATCTCTAGTCTTTCCCATTCTGTTGTTTTCCTCTATTTCTTTGCATTGATTGCTAAATCTGAGCAAACTCCAGCAGACAATGGAGGACAGAGGAACCTGGCATGTGCAGTCCATGGGGTCACGAAAAATTCATCATAACTTAGCAACTGAACAACAACAACAAGGGCCTAGATCTTAAGAGCTACACATGTAGAAATGTCTAAGTTTTTCTTTGGTGAATTTCCATACTAACAATTTATTAACTGTGAAAAAATTCAGAAAATTCAAAGAAATGAAAATGATCAGATAGAAATATTATTTTAACATTGGTGCATTTTCTTCTAAATTTATAGAAGACAAAGTATAAAAAGAATAAAAATCAAAACCAGCCCTCCATATAGTGCTGTTTGTGGCTTTTCATTATTTAATTTATATTATGACCATTAATTTGTTCATGAAAAATCCTTGTGAACATTATTTTTAGTACTAAAATATATTCTCTATTGCATTTATTAATATAACATTATTTTAATTCTAACCAAAGTTTCGGAGAAGTCAATGGCACTTCACTCCAGTACTCTTGCCTGGAAAATCCCACAGATGGAGGAGCCTGGTAGGCTGCAGTCCATGGGGTCGCCAGGAGTCGGACACTACTGAGTGACTTCGCTTTTACTTTTCACTTTCATACATTGGAGAAGGAAATGGCAACCCACTCCAGTGTTCTTGCCTGGAGAATCCCAAGGACGGGTGGCCTGGTGGGCTGCCATCTCTGGGGTCACACAGAGTCGGACATGACTGAAGGGACTTAGCAGCAGTAGCAGCAGCATTTCTTTCTACATTAAAGAAAATCACATGCATTACTGGCAAGAACTTACTATTTCTCTGTATCCCAAAGTATAAGCAGACATAATATTAAAAAACTAGTAATTTGTGAACACAGAGACACAGAGGGTAACTGCCCTGTCTAAGATCTCATCATCCTGTATCAGAACTGTAAAGGAAACTAGCACCTCTACCTCTGCTTTGGATGCTCACATACCCCATACCAGCCTTTCCAGTAAAATTTCTTCAAGAATCTATCATTTGGGAATTATTGATCGGATAGATGATATAGACGACAGCAAAGGATAATAACTGAGAATGCCTCTGCTGAAATGGAGAAAGCCACTGGAGTGTTGCTGTCTCTGTTTTATGCCCTCAGAAACTTTTCACAGGCTGGGACAAGGCAGTCACCCCAGTTTCTCATAGTGTAGAATGAAGTGGGCAAGTCTGAGCCTGTAGAAATTACCACTCTTAATTGCTGTGAAATGCTCAAAGCACTTTTCTATAGACTTTTCACAGCCTGATCAACACCTGAAAACTATCCATTTAGTTTATAAATGAAATAAAGGAAGATGGGCATCCCCATTTCTGGAGTAATCAGCGCAGACTCCTTGAGGGAACTTATTGGAATCCATGTGACAAAGAAACAGAATAAGAGGATCTGCCTATCAACAGCCAGAGTGGTTCTTTTCGTTCATGGGGTCATCCTGCATCTATCTTTCTTTTCAAACTAAGCAGAATCGTATAAGATGCATTTTAGGAAGCCAGAAAAATCCAACATAGAATAAGCCCTTTATTTTTGTAGCTATTCAGATGTGGGGCTTTTTGTTTCTTTTTAGGAGAAAAAAATATAATAAAGTTCTTCATATAGATTAGAATCTTTATTCCATAGTGATTTTAAAAGAAAATTTATTCTAAATCACACAACTGTATTAAAATGTGGGGAATGTTGAATTATTGCTCCATTTACTAGGATGATAAAATCATGGTTTATGAAATTCCATGACTGGGAGTGCAAAGAGAAAGCACTTGCTTTCAACTGCAATAAAATTCATATTTATGAATCCAGTTTTTTACAGTAAAGACCTTTGCATCTGTTTATATAAAATCTGTTTACATCTACTCATCCCACACAAACCCCACAGCAAGTTGGCCAAATGTCAAATCAGCTTTTAAGACCTCAGTCAAGCATCATATACTTGATCTATATATTTTTTTTTTCTTGTAGAGAGTTCTTACAGATTGTAGTCAGCCAGATTGCTCATGACCCTGATCTCAGAGAGATTTTCTTCAACTTTTCTTCACTTAGCAAGCAGCTAAGTAATTTTGTGTATATTGTTTCCAGCACTGCCTTAATTAATTATCACAATAGTATTAGTGATGAATTATAAAAATAATAACAAGCAGTTATTAATAGTATTGTGTGACTGTTGCTATGAAACATTTTTCATATTATCTTTATTTGTTAGCAAGAAAACTAGTGTTCTAAAGCTCAAAGTTCTAACTATGTGTTATATTTGACAAGATTTAAACTCTTACTCTGGGTACTTTTGGCTATAAGATCAAGAATTCCTAAAAGCAAGTGGGAGAAGGAAAAGGTGGGTACAAAAATTGGCAATGCAGTTCTACTTTCCTTTTAGACAAAATCTAGAAATGGTAAAGAGGAGGAGAAAAGTCTGATCATCATTCATTATGAGGTATCTTCCTTCCTGCCTAACTCAATCCCATCAACAGATTTATTTTCTTAACTTTTTGATCTCTTTAATACAGGTGTATTTCTGGCTCTTGAGCACTTTGAACAGAAAACTTTATGCCTCTAAAATATAATCTCAGACTTTTTGGAAGGTTTTTTGACCAATTCCATATACAAATTTAAGAACTTGGTTGAAATGTATGCTGTGGGAATTAAATGCAGTAACATTCCAGTAGTCATGTATAGATGTGAGTTGGACGATAAAGAAATTTGAGCACCAAAGAATTGATGCTTTTTAACTGTGGTGTTGGAGAAGACTCTTGAGAGTCCCTTGAACTGCAAGGAGATCCAACCAGTCCATCCTCAAGGAGATCAGTCCTGAGTGTTCATTGGAAGAACTGACGTTGAAACTGAAACTCCAATACTTTGGCCACGTGATGCGAAGAGCTGACTTATTTGAATAGACCCTAATGCTGGGAAAGATTGAAGGCAGAGGAGAAGGGGACGGCAGAAGATAAGAAGGTTGGATGGCATCAACGACTCAACGGAGATGAGTTTGAGTAGATTCTTGGAGTTGGTGATGGACAGGGAGGCCTGGTGAGCTGTGGTCCATGGGGTTATGAAGAGTCAGACACTACTGAATGACTGAACTGAACTGAACATTCTTGAAAAAAGGTTAGTTTGAGTGAAGAAGGTGGGAGGTTAAGCTATTAGAGATAAAAATACTCTCTTAGATTTAGAGATAAAAATACTCTCTTAGATATCACAAATTTCAGTTAGTATCTTCTAAACTCTACCATCAGCCCTAATATGATGGTAGGTCTTCCACTTTATGGACTGTATGCCAACAGAAGGGTGACACCAAGGATCTCTAAGTAATGATTCTATGAGTAATACCATTTTATTTTGATTCTACCCTTATATATTGTCCATTTTGAGGTAATTAAATGGTTGTGTACCTCTGGTAAAGTAATGAATCACCATCATTTCCATCTACATTGTTACTGCTACACTTTAATCACTACCATCATCATCACTGACATCTATGATCAGCAATAACTATATAATACCTCCATAATAAAATTTTCTATTTTAAGTAATGATAACTGGCTTTACTTATTATCTGATTTAATACTAAATACTAATCATTAAATTAGTAGGTCTCACCATATACATCATTAGTCTCAACTGATGAAACTGAAAATCGTTCAGGTGTGTCTGACCCTTTGTGACCCCATGGAATTGTCCAAGGAATTCTCCATGCTGGAATACTGGAGTGGGTAGCCTATCCTTTCTCCAGCAGATCTTCCTGATCTGGAATTGAACCTGGGTCTTCTGCATTGCTGGCAAATTCTTTACCTGCTGAGCCACCAGGGAATCTCTAAGATCTCACTATATTTATATTAATACACAAGGAAACTCATATATTGAGAAGTTAAGCAATGGACTAAAGGCCACATAACTAGTGTCAATAGTTTTTTTTTTTTTTTTTTAGTTGAAATTTTGTCTGTATAACTACAAAGACTATACTGTTTCTGTACAATTTCTTCCTTCAAGTCAAGTTTAGTAAACATTTCCCACTTACATTGTTCTTTTAAGGCTTGACTGCCTTTTCGGGAAGATGCTTAAGTATATCCTATCAGTAACCTCTCTTGAAGTATGCTATTAATTCTAAGCTAATCCCCACCTTGGAAGCACATTGGATGAAGGGCATTAGAGGATATAGCTCTTTGAAAATATATTCCTTAGATCATGACAGACTTAAGGACACCCCAAAGGAATTTACACTTAGATTGGTTTTCATTTTATTTAATGCTGTTAAATATGTAAATAATGTTGACCTTATAAAGTATTTTAGAACGTTATTAGAGACTTGCTCTTGTTCAAACGATATTCAATAAACATATTAGTGGAAAGCATGTGCATCCATTCCTTGCTTGTTGAGAACTAATAAATTCTGGTTTGCTAAGTAAATATACAGTTTAATATGCTTTAATGTGGAAAATGTGTATTGTTTTCAGGCTTTGATTTCTGTTGCTAGGCATTGATAAGGAGTTTTTTGTGTTTTTTTTTTGTTTTTGTTTTTTTTTTTTGTAAAACAAGCTCTCCGATTTTGAAAAGAAAAAATCAATTTTAGCTTAAATTGCACCTCAGGCTGAAAAAAGAAGCCAATTATTTAAGCTGATTTTTTGTAAACCTATAAAACACACTATAGTAACTGATATTTCTAAAGTAAATAATCACTCCAGAAAACTAGTAAGTTTATAATCCTGAGAAAAACACTGAAGGCCGCATAGTATTAGGGAAATGGCACTAAACCAATAGACAGCTCCTGCTCTGACAGGAGTTTAGCACTTTGTGACTTTGGACAAGTCACATAAATTGTCTGAGACTTCTGTTTCTCATCCAAATAACAAATGTATAAATTCAGTGTTTCCAAGGTCTCTTTTAACTCAGTAATGCAAAGGATATATAGAATTTAACAATTATGTATTAAATAAGAATAAGAATATTTATTTTGCAAAAGTTTAGATTGTCTTTAAAATTATAAAATAATCTTTCAAATAAATAAAATATTGTTTCATATGTCAAATTCTTATTGACATATTATCCATGTAATATATGTGCATGTTTCCATATCCTATATAAGTAGGAAAACTGAAAAGGTAAAAATTGCCTAAACAACATTGGATTTATTGGCATAAAATAGCATCACAAAAGTTGCCTAATTTCCAGGCAACTAATATGGATTTTTTTCAATACTAGACACCCAAAATAGATATTTTTGTTCACAATTTTTAACTGAAGAAAGAAGGGGTAAAGGAGATTAACTGAACCAAAGTCATAGCTGGTAAGTGGCAGAGCTGGGATATGAATCCAAGTGTCTGCTGTTCTTGTTTTCATATCGCCACTAGTTTCAATGACCTCATTGAAAGACAAAGTAAACACTCAATATATGAAAGCAAAAAGCTGAATTCATTGTTTGTGTAAAGACATTCTACTGGGATAGTCTTGTGTAGCAAAGCAATTTGCTAAAATTATATAAGATTTTTGGAAAGAGTCGGCTTTTGAATTTTGTTGGTTACAGATATAAGAGTGCCTATATACCAGTTGTTTAAACATGTTTATGTTGACTTCAGAAAAGAAATTGATTGACATCAGCCTTAGAGGAATAATCACTGACCAGAGTCCATAGTCCATCCACTGACTTTCAAAGTGTCAAGTTGTGTTTATGGAAGCTTAATGTCATTGATCAGTCAGGCTTAAAACATTTTGATCTTTAGAGGCACCATGGTTATACAACTGCAATAGATTGGGCAAACCAATTTAAAACCATTTCTAGTGTTGATTTGTTATCATGATCATCAGCAACCCCATAACCACCTATCAGTTTGATGATTCAGTAGCAGGATTCATATGACTCAACATAAACTACAGTTAATGATTAGATTTGTCACAGTAATGGGTACAGTCCAGCATAGCAGGAAAAAGAAATAGAAAGGTGCAAGCTAGAGAAGCTGAACAAAACACTTCGTGTTCTTTCTCTAAGATCACACAGAAACATCTTTCTCTACAGCAATGAATTTCAGGGATGTATATGAGATGATATTGCCCAAAATAATCCTGGTTGAGACTGGGAGTCTAACTTTCTTAAAGGGAGCTGGTTTCATATTTACCACCAGGCTAGCCACGGTGCAGTCTAAACCCAGTACCACATGTCCATCATGAATCTTTTTTTTTCTTTTGGATATAAATGTATTTATTTTAATTAGAGGTTAATTACTTTACAATATTGTATTGTTTTTGCCATACATCAACTTGAATCTGCCACAGGTATACACGTGTTCCCCATCCTGAGCCCCCCTCCCTTCTCCCTCCCCATACCATCCCTCTGGGTCATCCCAGTGCACCAGCCCCAAGCATCCAGCATCATGCATTGAACCTGGACTGGCGATTCATTCCATATATGATATTATACATGTTTCAATGCCATTCTCCCAAATCATCCCACCCTCTCCCTCTCCCTCTCCCACAGAGTCCAAAGGACTGTTCTATACATCTGTGTCTCTTTTGCTGTCTCTTGCTTATCACTACCATCTTTCTAAATTCCATATATATGTGTTAGTATGCTGTATTCGTGTTTTTCTTTCTGGCTTACTTCACTCTGTATAAGAGGCTCCAGTTTTATCCACCTCATTAGAACTGATTCAAATGTATTCTTTTTAATGGCTGAGTAATACTCCATTGTGTATATGTACCACAGCTTTCTTATCCATTCATCTGCTGATGGACGTCTAGGTTGCTTCCATGTCCTGGCTATTATAAACAATGCTATGATGAGCATTGTGGTACACGTGTCTCTTTCAATTCTGGTTTCCTGGGTGTGTATGCCCAGCAGTGGGATTGCTGGATCATAAGGCAGTTCTATTTCCAGTTTTTGAAGGAATCTCCAAATTGTTCTCCATAGTGGCTGTACTAGCTTGCATTCCCACCAACAGTGTAAGAGGGTTCCCTTTTCTCCACACCCTCTCCAGCATTTATTGCTTGTAGAATTTTGGATGACAGCCATTCTGACTGGTGTGAAATGGTACCTCATTGTGGTCTTGATTTGCATTTCTCTGATAATGAGTGATGTTGAGCATCTTTTCATGTGTTTGTCAGCCATCCATATGTCTTCTTTGGAGAAATGTCTATTTAATTCTTTGGCCCATTTTTTGATTGGGTCGTTTATTTTTCTGGAATTGAGCTACATAAGTTGCTTGTATATTTTTGAGACTAGTTGTTTGTCAGTTGCTTCATTTGCTATTATTTTCTCCCATTCCAAAGGCTGTCTTTTCACCTTGCTTATAGTTTCCCTTGTTGTGCACAAGCTTTTAATTTTAATTAGATTCCATTTGTTTATTTTTGCTTTTATTTCCAGTATTCTGAGAGGTGGGTCATAGAGGACCCTGCTGTGATGTATATCAGAGACTGTTTCACCTATGTTCTCCTCTAGGAGTTTTATAGTTTCTGGTCTTACATTTAGACCTTTAATCCATTTTGAGTTTATTTTTGTGTATGGTGTTAGAAAGCGTTCTAGTTTCATTCTTTTACAAGTGGTTGACCAGTTTTCCCAGCACCACTTGATAAAGAGAATGTCTTTAATCCATTGTATATTCGTGCCTCCTTTGTCAAAGATAAGGTGTCCATATTTGCGTGTATATATCTCTGGGCTTTCTATTTTGTTCCATTGATCTATATTTTGTCTTTGTGCCAGTACCATACTGTCTTGATGACTGTGGCTTTGTAGTGAAGCCTGAAGTCAGGCAAATTGATTTATCCAGTTCCATTCTTCTTTATCAAGATCAATTTGGCTATTCGAGGTTTTTTTGTATTTGCATACAATTGTGAAATTATTTGTTCTAGCTCTGTGAAAAATACCGCTGGTAGCTTGATAGGCATTGAATTGAATCTATAGATTGCTTTGGGTAGTTACTCATTTTCACTATATTGATTCTTCTGATCCATGAACATGTTTTTTTTCTTCATCTATTAGTGTCCTCTTTGATTTCTTTCACCAGTGTTTTATAGTTTTGTATATATAGGTCTTTAGTTTTCTTTAGGTAGATATATTCCTAAGTACTTTATTTTTTTTTATTGCAATGGTGAATGGAATTGTTTCCTTAATTTCTCTTTGTATTTTTTTCATTATAAGTGTATAGGAATGCAAGGGATTTCTGTGTGTTAATTTTATATCCTGCAAGTTTACTATATGCATTGATTAGCTCTAGTAATTTTCTGGTGGAGTCTTTAGGGTTTTCTATGTAGAGGATCATGTCATCTGCAAACAGTGAGAGTTTTACTTCTTTTCCAATGTGGATTACTTTTATTTCTTTTTCTGCTCTGACTGCTGTGACCAAAACTTCCAGAACTATGTTGAATAGTAGTGGTGAAAGTGGGCATCCTTATCTTGTTCCTGACTTTAGGGGAAATATTTTCAATTTTTCACCATTGAGGATAATGTTTGCTGTGGGTTTGTCATATATAGCTTTTATTATATTGAGGTATGTTCCTTCTATTCCTGCTTTCTGGAGACTTTTTATTATAAATGGATGTGGAATTTGGTCAAAGGCTTTCTCTGCATCTATTGAGATAATCATATGCCTTTTTTATTTTTAATTTGTTACTGTGGTGTATTACATTGATTGATTTACAGATGTTGAAGAATCCTTGCATCCTTGGGATAAAGCCCACTTGGCCATGGTGTATGATCTTTTTATTTTATTTTATTTTTTGTTTGATCTTTTTAATGTGTTGATGGATTCTGATTGCTAGAATTTTGTTAAAGATTTTTGCATCTATGTTCATCAGTTGTATTGGCCTGTAGTTTTCTTTTTTTGTGGCATCTTTGTCAGGTTTTGGTATTAGGGTGATGGTGGCCTCATAGAATGTGTTTAGAAGTTTACCTTCCTCTGAAATTTTCTGGAAGAGTTTGAGTAGGATAGGTGTTAACTCTTCTCGAAATGTTTGGTAGAATTCAGCTCTGAAGCTGTCTGGATTTGGGCGTTTTTTTGCTGGAAGATTTCTGATTACAGCTTCAATTTCTGTGCTTGTGATGGGTCTGTTAAGATTTTCTATTTCTTCCTGATTCAGTTTTGGAAAGTTGTACTTTTCTAAGAATTTATCCATTTCTTCCACAATGTCCATTTTATTGGCATATAATTGCTGATAGTAGTCTCTTGTGATCCTTTGTATTTCTGTGTTGTCTGTTGTGATCGACAAACCATTAGCCAGAGTCATCAAGACACAAAGGGAGAAAAATCAAATCAATAAAATTAGAAATGAAAATGGAGAGACCACTACAGACAACACAGTAATACAAAGGATCATCATGAATCTTTAAGTCTACTTTAAACATATGGAAAACTTGGATCAACTTTATCCACTGGTTTAAATGAAAAGAATAGCATCAATACCCAGTAACTGAGGAAACATTCCAATAGATCAGTTCTCAAAGTCTAATCAAGACTTGTTATCATAGCTGCAGAGATGAACCAGGGCCAAGTGAAAAAGACTTGCTATATTCATTACCTTACATCACACTATAACCACAGAATTGCCAGTCTTTTCTGTGTATGGCGATTTTTTAAATTTTTTCAACCTTCACCCTTTATCACAGATGTCTCATGCATATGTACATAGCAATAACTTCTTAGGTATTTTTTGCAAGATCTTTCAAGTATGGCTCTCAAAGCAAGGAATTTATTGTAACACTTAAGAGTTTTATCCTGCCATCAGACTGCCTTGATTTGAATCCTGACTGCATCCCTACTAGAACTTTGATTTTGTACAAGTTGCTTCCCTCTCTGTACCTCCATTTCCTCGTATGTATAGACCTACTTCATTGGATACATGTAAGAATTCAATGAATTTATGCATGTATGCTCCTTAGCAAAGAGTTTGGCAAAAAATAACTGGAAAATAACTTGTAATGATAATAATAACTTTCAATAATCATTTTAATATGTAATTTACTATGTAATTTTACAATTATTATTATTACTGCTATATTCATGATCTTAGTGTTTTTTCATAGTCAGCCATGGTTAAACATGTCATGTGTCATCATCTTAATTTACAGATAGGAGAAACTGAGATTCAAAGGGCTTTAAGAAATTGTTTTCTTCAAGGTGACAATTTTGATAGATTTTATACTTATGAGTTTATTTCCTCAACTAAGAAGAAATACTTTAAATCTTATAATAGAAAAAGCTATCAAATAAAGTTTTGAGTAAAATAAAGGAAGCCCGGCTTCCCTGATAGCTCAGTTGATGAAGAATTTGCCTGCAATGCAGGAGACCCTGGTTTGATTTCTAACTGGGGAAGATATGCTGGAGAAGGAATAGGCTACCTACTCCAGTATTCTTGGGCTTCCCCTGTGGCTCAGCTGGTAAAGTATCTGCCTGCAATGCAGGAGACCTGGATTTGCTCCCTGGGTGGGAAGATCCCCTGAAGAAGGGAAAGACTACCCATTCCAGTATTCTGGCCTGGATCACAAAGTGTCGGACACGACTTTCATGTCACTTCAGTTCAAAGGAAGTGACTATCTTGAGGCAGATCTCAAACTTTTGTGGTGATATCTGAATTTTTAACTTACCAGGGATAATTGTTTGAGGTATGTGTTTTTATCTCAGGAAAACAGTGTGAGGCACCAGGAACTCACACAGCATTGTTAAGCACAACTTCCTAATGCAGAGGTTTTTACCTCGGGGCTCATAGATAGATCTTCTGACATGTTATATGGTTTTGATGAAAGATGCCATAGCTTTATTAGCTTTGTAAATGGTTCTAGAACTTCCCAAAAGACTAAGAATGATTCCTTTATGATAGGAGCTTTACTTTAGTTTGTATAAAACCTTTCTCTTTGTGACAAAGTGTGATGGTCAACCTTGTGATTACCAGCCCAGTCACACTCTTTGGTATCAGAGAAAAAAATCAGGGAATATTACAGTTGAAAGGATCCACTGACGTTACCTTGACTAAAGTAATGATGTAAAAGAAACTAGGGGAAAAAGAAGAGGAAACTAGGACCTTGAAAGTAAAGGCATTTTGACTAGGTATAATGACTTATTTTTTAAAAATCAAATTAATTTAACATCATTGCATTTAAAGTGCATTAACCATATAGGAAATATTTTTCACTTAAATCTTTATCTAATCATGTGGTAAAGTCTATTAAGGTCATGATATAGTTGATATTTCAGTTCAGTGGAATCTCTAAAGCTAAATTGTGTCTATGCCACTTTGTACACTTAAGCTACTGTGCTAGGAGTAAAACTTATGTCAGTTTCTTTATATTGATCATTTATGACTTTTAACATGTTTTATTATATTTTAAAATTATCCTCTTTTTTCTCCTTAAAGCATTTGATTTTGAAAAGTTCTCACATTTTAAAGCATTTTCCCCCAGAGACAAAAGTTTCCAAGTATAATGATTACTAGTATTATTAAAGGATTTTCAATAAGAATATTGCTTTTTAGTAAAAATTTTCACACATATATCATTAATATAATGTGAAACATAATTCAAAATCTTCATCAGTCATATAGTTTATCTGTTACTGAGTTCTCAACAAGATCTCAAATATTTGTTCTAGGTGTCTGGTACATGATATTTTTAATCCATGCCAAACCTTCCAAAGTAAGTATTATTATTTATCCTTTACAGATTAGGTAATTATGTTTAAGCATTTCTTAGGATACATAGATTCTAAGTGACAGCTGGAGTTTTAATCCAAATGATTACCTACTCTTCCCCAATATCCTGAAGTTTTTTTTCCCTTACATCATTGTCTACTCAGGAGAAAGGTGCTGTTTCTAATTTGTAGAGATTCTGATACTGGAACTTAAAATTTACAGAGAAAATACATATCCTAATTTTCATTATCTCTTTGAGATCAATTTTTTTCCTTTCAAATGCTGGTTAGAGAATTTATTAAAATGACTTAATAATCTTAGTAACAAACTGTGATAATATAATAGGTAACAACTTTCAAATAGTAACTTATGGCACTATTAATCACTTTGGCAATCATAGAAATTTGCTTAAGAAAAACATAATGGAATAGAACTTTTAGACTTTGAAAACAATTGTTCCCCTTATAAGATAGGGTTATTGGAGAGAGATATAAAAAACAGATTAATCTAAGAGACAAGTACTAGGTCCTCATTCATAATTGGTTCCATGCCTCATACTATAGGTAAGTGAGACAACCTAAGAAACCTAGAATCCAAATTAAAGAAAACAAATACTTGATTATTAGCCTAATCAACAATTTGTTCAAAATACTGGAACTGATAATTGGTGAAGATGAAAACCTATACCTGAATATAAATTTATTCTCAGTGGAGGACACTACATTTTCATTCAATTAATTTTTGTTGCAGAAACTACCAAATGTTAGGTTCTATGCCAGACTCTGAGATACAGTAGTGAGTAAAAGAGAAGAAAATATTTTTCATGCCCTTAGAAACACACTTCCAATGGGGAGACAGCTAGATAGCAAGTTACATGTGTTTATAGTGCATATAGAATGGTGTATTGGGTGATAAGGGGGGGCATAAGTGGGACATAGGTGGTTATTGGGTCCATGCTGGGCCAGTCAGGGAAGGCTTTTCATCAGTAGTAGCATCTAAAATTGAAAAGCAAAGGAGAGTGCATCAGCTAAATGAGAGGAGTTAGAGTGTGCGTGAAGAAAATTTCCAGGTTAAAATGGAACTTCCAGGTAGCATATATTGGGTGGATAAAGTTAATAGACAAAAAAATAAGTAAACAAAAAAAACTTGTCATATAGTTACAAAGTGAAAGTGAAAGTGACTCTTTCTTTGGGACACTGTAGTCCATGGAATTCTCCAGGCCAGAATACTGGAGTGGGTAGCAGTTCCCTTCTCCAAGGGTTTTTCCCAACCCAGGGATTAAACCTAGGTCTCCCACATTGCAGGCAGATTCTTTACCAACTTAGCCACCAGGGAGGCTCCTGTTATAGTGAGGAGTCGCTAAAAAGTACAGGCTGTGGATGGTCTTTGTAATCCTTAGTCATCCTTATCTTGGAAGTCATACTATATGTACAAAAGGTATTGAGTTATTGTACGGCATGAACAACTAAACATGCCAAGAAATATCTCCCCTCCCCTTGTTGATGTGATGCATCATCTATTAGATCGTGTCTCAGGCAACATGGCTGAGATGTGCCGATATATCTCTTGTAAGTGTTTCCTGTAGGTGGTGACTGCAGCCATAAAAGTAAATGACACTTGCTCGTTGGGAGGGAAACTATGAAAAATCTAGACAGCATATTAAAAAAGAGAAATATCACTTTGCCAACAAAGGTCAAATAGTCAAAACTGTTGTTTTTCCAGTAGTCACATACAGATGTGAGAGTTGGAGCCTAAAGAAGACTGAGCACTGAAGAATTGATGCTTTTGAATTGTGATGCTGGAGAAGACTCCTGAGAGTACCTTGGACTGAAAGAAGATAAAACCAGTCTATCCTAAAAGAAACCAACCTTGAATATTCATTGGGTGTACTGATCCTGAAGGGGAAGCTCCAATACTTTGGCAACCTGATGTGAAGAAGTGACTTATTGGAAAAGACCCTGATGCTGGGAAAGATTGAGAGCAGGATGAGAAGGGGGTGACAGAGGATGAGATGGTTGGATGGCATCATTGACTCAATGGACAGGAGTTTGAGCAAACTCCGGGAGATAGTGAAGGTCAGGGAAGCCTGGGATGCTGAAGTCCATGAGGCTGCAAAAAGACAGACACAACTGAGAGACTGAACAACAACATATTAGCACAGGAAAAAACTGCAAGAAAATACAGTAACTTGGTAATTAAGGTTTTCAAAAATTGGTATAAACCAAAGCTATATCCATCAGGATACACTGATCTTTTAGCAAGATCCCCAAGATAAACATTATGTGCACCATTTATTGATTCTCATTCATGCCAAGCTAGCTTAAGATTTCCAACTTTCTCAACATGTCTGTATGTTTGAGTTACTTGGACAGGATGCCATTATTTATTTGGGTTTCCCTGGTGGCTCAGCTGGTAAAGAATCTGCCTGCTATGTAGGAGATCTGGGTTTGATCCCTGGGTTAGGAAGAGCCCCTGGAGATGGGAAAGGCTACCCACTCCAATATTCTGGCCTATTACTATTTATGACCTAAATACTGTTTATTTAAATCTGCTTTATTATTTTATTATACTTTGGTTTTTTCATGGAACTTTTTTGACATGTTGAACTTCTCCATTTCATTTGAAAATACTTTCCAAAATTTTTAATATTTTTCTCTTTGAAACACTAGAAAAGAGAGGAAAGCAAATTCATACTTGCTGCAAGGGCATTCAGTTGATGCAATCACCTGCAGTTTTATATGTCTCCCTGATGGCTCAGCAGGTAAATAATCTACCTGTAATGCAAGAGACACAGGAGATGCAGGATCAACCGTTGGGTTGGGAAGATCCCTGGAAGAGAAAATGGCAACCCACTCCAGTATTCTTGCTTAAAATGTACCACGGAGAGAGGAGCTACAGTCCATAGCATCACAAAAAGTCAGCTATATGACTGAGCAACTAAGAGCACACACACAGGAGGAGCAAGAGGAAAGAAATGGAATCAGAGATATAAGAAACGGCAGATCTACTCGTTATCATTTAGTCTTAGTGCTGAACTTGTACCTGGGAAAGCAGAACATCCTGAGGTGGAGATTTTATCTGAATTTTAGTTTTCTCCATTTTGTCCTTGTTTCTTCAAGCTCCACTGCACTACCTTTATGCTGTTAGCATGGTATTTACATATATAGAATACTTGTATTTTTATCTGCTCCACTGAAAAATGTATTCTTGGTTAGCAGAGACTGCATCTTCTTCATTAGTCCTTGCACAATTTCTGACACAAAGTGGACTTGCAATATATGCATTGGAATTAAATGATTGCTACACTGAAATAGATTGTAACCCCCAGTTTAGCCTTCTACGTAGTGTGTTCTTGGGAAGATTGCTTAAATTGACTCATCCTTAAATTAAAAAATCCAAAAGGAGGATAACCTACTTTACAGGGTTTCTGTGATCATTAGACACAATATATGCATCACATTGAGGCGGGCACTGCAACCCACCCCAGTATTCTTGTCTGGAGAATCTGATGGACAGAGGAGCCTCATGTACTACAGTCCATAGGGCTGCACAGAGTCAGACAAGACTGAAGTGACTTAGAACATGCATTATATTTAGCATTGTAAAACTTTGTTTCTTACTCAAGGCAAATATCTAATAAATTTTTTATTGAATGAAGGAAAAAGTCAGGGTATCTTACTCTCTCTTAAAAGAGTCTTGGGTTACAGAACTGCCTATATTTCTGAAATATAACAATAGTAGCTTTGACCAATAAATAAAAGGTTTCATCAGGAAGTGTGTTTTCACGTAGGTTGTCAAGACTATGAAAAAATTCTAAAAGTCAATAGGTCTCAGTTATAACCGAGTCTGTCCTTAGATTCTGCCTGGTGTGCTCAAAGTTGTTTTTGTTTAGTCACTAAGTCATGTCCAACTCTTGCTTCCAAATGGACAGTAGCATGCCAGGCTGTTCTCTCCATGGGATTCCCCATGCACGAATACTGGAGTGGGTTGCCATTTAATCCTTCTAGAGGGGATTTTCCCAACCCAGGGATTGAGCCCACATCTCTTATGTCTCTGGCAGATTCTTTACCATTAGTGCCACCTGGGACACCCAAGTCACCACTAAAGGCTATTAAATAGGACTGGGGAGACCAGATAGAAAGAAAATAGGAAAGGGTGAGAATTCCCTGTGACAAGTGAAGGACTTGTCATGGGCTTGCCCCAGAGGCAAAAAGTATTTCAAATATTTCACAGTCACTTTTAGGCCTTTTTCTCTGAGTGTTTTATAGTTGTCTCTTCAGAGTTAAGACATTTAATGCAGAGATATGACAAAGATTTTGAATACAATTATTTCTGTCCTTACATTAGAAAGTAAAAGCTTTGGCTTTTGATCAGTGCTGCTGCTTCTTAGTGTGAAGAAAGAAGCATGAACTCCTCCAGATATATGAGTTTAACCACAAATGAATTTTCTGGAAAGGATACACACTCAGATTCTCTCAAGTACCTTTCAAAAGGATAACAGTGAGTGTAAAAGACAAATAACCTTTTATTCTTTTCAGTAACAATTGCTGTTATCAGCTGCCAGCTATAAGATTGGCTCAGAAAAATGGAAAAGTGCCCACCTCTCAGTTTTTTAATAGTAGCTTAGTTTAGTTGCTAAGTCATATCTGACTCTTGCAATCCCACAGTCTATAGCCTGCCATGCACCTCGTCCCTGGGATTCTCCAGGAAAAACACTGGAGAAGGTTACCATTTCCTTTTCCCTCGGGTTTTTTTTTTTTTTTAATGTCATTGTTAACAGAGAAGAACAAACCTGACTCCATGGGCCTATTCTTTTAACTCTAACCTTTTTGCTCTTTTGCCTGTGCTTGGTTGTGTTGTTTCTGTACCTTTGTAAAAGAATATTGCCTAGAACCTGAAATCTACACAATTGCCCTGTTCTCAAGTTTCTGACATCTGAAGGTATAACATGTTTCCATTCATACAGAGATAGGAAGTTGCAGAACAGAGAATAACATTTGCCTTGTTGGAGGTTTACAGGAACATTGTGACTAGACCTACAAGTAAAGCTATAAGAACAAAGAATTCCTGTACCAGGAAGTTTGAAATAATCAGCCAAATTCCCTCCCTTTTCAAGACAAGCCTGAATTCTAATTCAGGTAAAATGATTCTCTGGGAAACTAGTGCACCATCTTCTTGGTCTGCTGACTTTCTGAATAAAATTGCCATTCCTTGCCCCAAGAGTTTGTCTCTTGATTTATTGACCTGTCATATGGCAAGCACTATGAGCTTGGACTCAGTAACAATAGAAGTTAATGACCTAAATTTCTTATACTAAAGAAATTGTGCTAATATTTGTAGGTACAATGACTATTATTTTTCTATGTGTCCACATGCGTGTGTGTATGTTTTGTATATAGGAGCTAAAATCAAGCTGCCAGCCAAAATCAAAGTGATTCAATATAATGTGGAGTGCACAGGTTTAATGCTACCTTTTTCAAAATCAGTGGAGAGGTCTGACAGAATGTGGTCCACTGGAGAAGGGAATGGCAAACCACTTCAATATTCTTGCCTTCAGAACCCCATGAACAGTATGAAAAGGCAAAGTGATAGGATACTGAAAGAGGAACTCCCCAAGTCAGTAGGTGCCCAACACGCTACTGGAGATCAGTGGAAAAATAACTCTAGAAAGAATGAAGGGATGAAGCCAAAGCAAAAATGATACCCAGCTGTAGATGTGACTGGTGATAGAAGCAAGGTCCAATGCTGTAAAGAGCAATATTGCGTAGGAACCTAGAATGTCAGGTCCATGAATCAAGGCAAATTGAAAGTGGTCAAAAAAGAGATGGCAAGAGTGAACGTCGACATTCTAGGAATCAGCGAACTAAAATGGACTGGAAAGGGTGAATTTAACTCAGATGACCATTATATCTACTACTGTGGGCAGGAATCCCTCAGAAGAAATAGAGTAGCCATCATGGTCAGCAAAAGAGTCTGAAATGCAGTACTTGGATGCAATCTCCAAAACGACAGAATGATCTCTGTTCGTCTCCGAGGCAAACCATTCAATATCACAGTTATCCAAGTCTATGCCTCAACCAGTAACGCTGAAGAAGTTGAATTGAACGGTTTTATGAAGTCCTACAAGATCTTTTAGAACTAACACCCAAAAAAGATGTTCTTCTCATAATAGGGGACAGGAATGCAAAAGTAGGAAGTCAAGAAACACCTGGAGTAACAGGTATATTTGGTCTTCGAATGTGGGATGAAGCAGGGCAAAGACTAATAGAGTTTTGCCAAGAAAATGCACTGGTCATAGCAAACACCCTCTTCCAACAACACAAGAGAAGACTCTACACATGGACATCACCAGATGGCCAACACTGAAATCAGAATGATTATATTCTTTGCAGCCAAAGATGGAGAAGCTCTATACAGTCAACAAAAACAAGACCAGGAGCTGACTGTGGCTCCGATCATGAACTCCTTATTACCAACTTCAGACTTAAATTGAAGAAAGTAGGGAAAAACATTCAGGTATGATGTAAATCATATCCCTTATGATTATACAGTGGAGGTGAGAAATAGATTTAAGGGCCTAAATCTGATGGATAGAGTGCCTGATGAACGATGGAATGACGTTCATGACGTTGTACAGGAGACAAGGATCAAGACCATCCCCATGGAAAAGAAATGCAAAAAAGCAAAATGGCTGTCTGGGGAGGCCTTACTAACAGCTGAGAAAAGAACAGAGGCAAAAAGCAAAGGAGAAAAGAAAAGATATAAGCACCTGAATGCAGAATTCCAAAGAATAGCAAGAAGAGATAAGAAAGCCTTCTTCAGTGATCAACGGAAATAAATAGAGAAAAGGAACAGAATGGGAAAGACTGGAGATTTCCTCAAGAAAATTAGAGGTACCAAGGGAACATTTCATGAAAAGATGGGCTCGATAAAGGACAGAAATGGTATGGACCTAAGAGGAGCAGAAGATATTAAGAAGAGGTGGCAAGAATACACAGAAGAACTGTACAAAAAATATCTTCATGACCCAGATAATCATGATGATGTGATCACTAATCTAGAGCCAGACATCTTGGAATGTGAAGTCAAGTGGGCCTTAGAAAGCATCACTATGAACAAAGCTAGTGGAGGTGATGGAACTCCAGTGGAGCTATTTCAAATCCTGAAAGATGATGCTGTGAAAGTGCCACACTCAATGTGCCAGCACATTTGGAAAACTCAGCAGTGTCCACAGGACTGGAAAAGGTCAGTTTTCATTCCAATCCCAAAGAAAGTGAATGCCAAAAAATGCTCAAACTACCGCACAATTGCACTCATCTCACATGCTAGTAAAGTAATGCTCAAAATTCTCCAAGGACCTTCCTGATGTTCAAATTGTTTTTAGGAAAGGTAGAGGAACCAGAGATCAAATTGCCAATATCTGCTGGATCACGGAAAAAGCAAGAGAGTTTCAGAAAAATATCTATTTCTGCCTTACTGATTATGCCAAAGCCTTTGACTCTGTGGATCACAAAAAACTGTGGAAAATTCTGAGAGAGATGGGAATACCAGACCACCTACCTGCCTCTTGAGAAATCTATATGCAGGTCAGGAAGCAATAGTTAGAACTGGACATGGAACAACAGACTGGTTCCAAATAGGAAAAGGAGTATGTCAAGGCTGTATATTGTCACCTTGCTTATTTAACTTCAATGCAGAGTACATCATGAGAAATGCTGGACTGGAATAAACACAAGCTGGAACCAAGATTGCTGGGAGAAATATTAATAACCTCAGATATGCAGATGACACCACCCTTATGGCAGAAAGTGAAGACGAACTGAAAAGCCTCTTGATGGAAGTGAAAGAAGAGTGTGAAAAAGTTGGTTTAATGCTCAACATTATGAAAACGAAGATCATGGCATCCGGTCCCATCATTTTATGGGAAATTGATGGGGAAACAGTGGAAACAGTGTCAGGCTTTATTTTGGGGGGCTCCAAAATCACTGCAGATGATGACTGCAGCCATGGAATTAAAAGACGCTTACTTCTTGGAAGAAAAGCTATAACCAACCTAGATAGCATATTCAAAAGCAGAGACATTACTTTGCCGACTAAGGTCGGTCTAGTCAAGACTATGGTTTTTCCTGTGGTCATGTATGGATGTGAGAGTTGGACTGTGAAGAAGGCTGAGAGCCAGAGAATTGATGCTTTTGAACTGTGGTGTTGGAGAAGCCTCTTGAGATTTCCTTGGACTGCAAGGAGATCCAACCAGTCCATTCTGAAGGAGACCAGCCCTGGGATTTCTTTGGAAGGAATAATGCTATAGCTGAAACTCCAATGCTTTGGCCACCTCATGCGAAGAGTTGATTCATTGGAAAAGACGTTGTTGCTGGAAGGGATTGGGGGCAGGAGGAGAAGGAAACAACAGAGGATGAGGTGGCTGGATGGCATCACTGACTCGGTGGATGTGAGTTTGAGTGAACTCCGGGAATTGGTGATGGACAGGGTGGCCTGGCGTGGTGCAATTCATGGGGTTGCAAAGAGTCGGACATGACTGAGCGACTGAACTGAACTATCAAAATCCCAGAAACCATTTGTACATTTAGACAATATTATTCTAAAATTTATTCAGAAAAGCTAATGAGATATAATAGCTAAACAATTTTATATGGAGGAATAAGTTATGAAGGGTGAGTCCGCCGGATTCCTGGATTTGCTTTTATAGCTACAGTTATCCAGACTCTGTGATATTGGCAGAGAAAAAAATATATATATCAATCATAAAACAGAATAGACAGCTCAGGAATAAACACAAAATATACACGTGCAACTGTTTTTTGACAGTTGTGAAAAACTAAAAAACAGTTCAAGGGATGAATTGTAATCTTTCCAACAAAAGGTACTGGAACAGTTCTGATGAGATGGATGAAACTGGAGCCAATTATACAGAGTGAAGTAAGCCAGAAAGAAAAACACCAATACAGTATACTAACACATATATGTGGAATTTAGGAAGATGGCAATGACGACCCTGTATGCAAGACAGGAAAAAAGACACAGATGTGTATAACGGAATTTTGGACTCGGAGGGAGATGGAGAGGGTGGGATGATTTGGGAGAATGGGAATTCTAACATGTATACTATCATGTAAGAATTGAATCGCCAGTCCATGTCTGACGTAGGGTGCAGCATGCTTGGGGCTGGTGCATGGAGATGACCCAGAGAGATGTTGTGGGGAGGGAGGTGGGAGGGGGGGTCATGTTTGGGAACGCATGTAAGAATTGAAGATTTTAAAATTTAAAAAAAAAAAAAAAAAGATACTGGAACAGTTGGACATCCAGAAGGAGAAAATTTGACCTCAACCTAAATCTCAAGTCTCATATAAAAATTGATTCAAAATGGAATGACCAAAAAGCAAAACTTAAAATTATGAAATAAGAAATTGGAAAAAATCAGTTTCTAAGGTTAGGTTAAACACACACACACACACACACACACACACACACACACACACTTTTGGCCAATAGCTTGATCCATAAAGGAAATATAGATTGGAATTATCAGAATTAAAAATGTTATTTGGAAAACATTGCTAAAAATTAAAAATAAATAGCTAAAGACTGGGTGAAATATTTACAAATCACACTATTCAGCTAAAGATTGATCCTTGACTGCAGAAAGGACTCTCAAAACTCTACTGTAAAACAAATTAAAAATCCAACTAGGAATGGGTAAAATAATGGATACACATTTCAGCCAAGAGGACATAAAATTGGAAAATAAACTGATTAAAAACATATTAAATATCATTAGCTATTCAGTTCAGTTCAGTCGCTCAGTCTTGTCTGACTCTTTGCAACCCCATGAATCACAGCACGCCAGGCCTCCCTGTTCATCACCAACTCCTGGAGTTCACTCAGATTCACAACCATCGAGTCAGTGATGCCATCCAGCCATCTCATCCTCTGTCGTCTCCTTATCCTCCTGCCCCCAATCTCTCCCAGCATCACAGTCTTTTCCAATGAGTCAACTCTTCGCATGAGGTGGCCAAAGTACTGGAGTTTCAGCTTTAGCATTATTCCTTCCAAAGAAATCCCAGGACTGATCTCCTTTAGAATGGACTAGTTGTATCTCCTTGCAGTCCAAGGGACTCTCAAGAGTCTTCTCCAACACCACAGTTCAAAAGCATCAATTCTTCATCGCTCAGCCTTCTTCACAGTCCAACTCTCACATCCATACATGACTGCTGGAAAAACCATAGCCTTGACTAGACTGACCTTAGTCGGCAAAGTAATGTCTTTGCTTTTGAATAAGCTATCTAGGTTGGTCATAACTTTTCTTCCAAGAAGTAAGCGTCTTTTAATTTCATGGCTGCAGTCACCATCTGCAGTGATTTTGGAGCCCCCCAAAATACAGTCTGACACTGTTTCCACTGTTTCCCCATCTATTTCCCATGAAGTGATGGGACCGGATGCCATGATCTTCGTTTTCATAATGTTGAGCTTTAAGCCAACTTTTTCACTCTCCTCTTTCACTTTCATCAAGAGGCTTTTTAGCTTGTCTTCACTTTCTGCCATAAGGGTGGTGTCATCTGCATATCTGAGGTTATTGATATTTCTCCCAGCAATCTTGACTCCAGCTTGTGTTTCTTCCAGTCCAGCGTTTCTCAATTAGCTATTATTATGCACCTGTTACTATGATTACAGTAAAACTAGGGACACTACTAAATGATGATAAGGATGAGAAAAACTGGGTTTCTTGTTTTCCTGGTTGAAGTGTAAATAGTACAGCCACTCTGGAAAACAGCTTGCTGTGTCCTAAATATGTAAACATGTAACTATCATGTAATTCAGCAATTGTACTCAGGCATTTTATCCCAGATAAATGAAAATGTATGTTTACCCAGATTATATACAGGGATATTCATAGCAGATTTATTTGTAATAGCCCCCAAATTAGAAACAACCCAGGAATTATTCAATGAGTGAATGGTTAAACAAACTTGATGCTTCCATACCATGGAAAAGTACTTAATTATAAACAGGAACAAACTGTAAAATACACAATTAGCTGGGTGAATTTCCAGATATTTCTGCTGAGTGAATAAAGCCACTCCTCAAAGTTTATATACAGCAAGATTCCATGTGTAGAGCATTCTTGAAATGGAAAAAAGATGATTGCTTGCCAAAGGTAAAAAGAGACTGACTGTTCTAGGGATATAGATGTGGTATAAAAAGGCAAACTGAGGAAGCCTTCTATGGTGAATCTGTCCGGTATATTTCTGTACCAAAGTTAATATCATGTTTATCATATTGTAAGATAGCTTTGCAAAAAGTTAGCATAGTGCAAATCTGGGTAAAGGATAAAAAGATCACACTATATTGTTTCTTTCAACTACATGCATATATACAATTATTTTAAAACTTTAAAATTAATTTATTAAAAATGAAATTTTGGAGAGGCAAATTAGTCTCAATTTTCTACCCAAATTTATGTAAAAAGTGAATGACAGTTTAACATATAATTGTAATCTCTTATTGGAAGTGCTTACAAAAAGGCTGAGTGATCAATTCTTGATAGGATGGAAGGGAGCCATCAAAATGGTGAA
The DNA here is from genome assembly GCF_042477335.2 of Ovis canadensis. Lineage (NCBI taxonomy): Eukaryota > Metazoa > Chordata > Mammalia > Artiodactyla > Bovidae > Ovis > Ovis canadensis. The sequence goes on from NC_091266.1 coordinate 17,544,417, forward strand.
ATGTTACACAAGGAAAAATTTGACCTTTACAATGACTTAAGCCTTAGAGTGGCTTCTATTCCAAGGTGAGAAATTACGCAATAGAAATTATGCAATACTATACAATGTTTTGAAATAGCTGTGCTGAAGACCAATACAAGAAAAATATAAGACAGATTATATCCTAATATAGACTAACAGAATTCACACTCCTTTTCATAGTTGTGAAAAGTTTAATAGTTTCATAGCTTCATGACCTTAGCTGCGATTTAAGGAGTAAAGTTTCATTCTCCAATCTTCTTGAATATTCTATCTATTGGTTAGTGCCAAATCCTAACAGTAGAATTCTATTTCTTATGTCACTGGGATCATTTTAGAATTTGGTTTCCCACAGCCATATGAAAGAATTTAAATCAAAACCAAAACAATACAACATTAAAATACTCTAAAGTTCAAGTTTCTTGGCCATATTCCAAAACTTCATAAGTTTTCACAAGCAGAGAAAAGAATATAAACATCAATAAGCATCAAAACTATACTAGATATGTCTCTATAAACTGAACACCTAGATAACAATGTCAAGGTTACTTTCATGTCTTTGTAAACCAGGGATGCAAGTGGGGATGCTATCACATAGATATTCTATAAGATTAATTACCACAGACTTCACAAATTCAATACAATAAATGGGAAAATTTGAAGGACATAGTGTGAGTAAATTGAAGAGCAAGAGGTAGAAACTTCAAGGGGATCTAGACTGTAGTGAGGAAAATCATCATCATCACTTCATCCATCTTGATGGTAACAAAAATAATCTAGGAAACTAACAACTTAAATTGTGATTTTATTGGCCCTCACTAATTTTATTCATTTAGAATTATTTACTTATATACCTGTTAGATTGAATCCTAGCAACTTTATGGATGTACATTTGGTGAAAGAACTCCACCATAGGTTCTGAGACATGTTCTTGCTGATCACATCAACAGTGCAGGGTCTTGACCACTTTTACCCAAGTCATTTCTCAGGATTGCATTTGCAGCAAGCAACCTTGAGGAATAAGATAACATCTTCCTCTGGTTAAAAAAAAAAAAAAAAAAAGGGATACTTTCCTAACACTTACCGTAAAGCTAATGAGTCTCAATCTGTGTTTACCACGTTGGTACATCCATACCACGAATAGTACTCAGTAATAAAAAGGAATGAACTATGATGCAAGCGACCCACTGCACATGCACTATCTGCTTTGCATCACTCCCATAGGACTGAAGGATCAATGGGAATCAATGCTGATTTTATGCTGTGCTTGTTGTTGTGCTTATAAGTAATAAAGACATTTGTCTCTAACCCTAGAATCTGTGTCATATGCCAGCATTCTTAAAACTGTGATAAACTAGTTTATTACCTTGTAAGTAAGGTAAAATAGAATCCCAGGCACTGAGCTGTATTTTTTTTTTCCTCTGAGAGTTATGAATCTATGTGAATCCCTAATTTAAATGATACATAGTACTAAAAATGTGTCCCTTTGGTACTCAGTTTTAAACACTTAAGAATAAAGAGCAAGTATACTGTTATAGGGGCTTCACAGGTGGCTCAGTGGTAAAGAACCCTCCCGCCACTTCAGGAGACACAATAAACGTGGGTTTGGTAAGATTCCTTGGAGGAAGAAATGGTGATTCACTCCAGTATTCTTGCTTGGAAAATTTCAAGGACAGAGGAGCCTGGTGGGCTATAGTCCATGTGGTCACAAAGAGTTAGGCATGACTGAATAAGCATGCATGTATTGAGCTTGCATTCTGTAATAGTCCTTCACGTGAATCATTTAATGGATTTTTACAGAACACTTACATATAACAAAATAAACACCTTCATTCAATTTTAAAGAAGAATCATTTGATATTTTGAAATCTTATCATTAAAATAATATGAAAAAAATGTGGGGCATTTTGAATTATATTTAATAAGATGGATGTTTTAAAAATTTGTTAAATTCTCTTTATCCAGCCATTATAAGCATTCAAAAGGTTTTAAAAATTAATTTATTTATACCATAATGACTTAGCATTGTTGACAGTTTCAATAAATGGTCTAATAATAATGACATACAGGAGGAGTTTGTAGTTTTGAACATAAGCACAACAGGACATCTATTTGCAAAGTCACTAAAATATAGATGTTCCATGAATGGCAAGACTTTTATTGATATTCTATAATGATCTGTAGGATGTTCATTCAACAAAGAACCAAAAATAAACTTCTTTGATACTACCATTGTATTTCAGATTTATCTTCTTTATTCCATCACTTAATACCTTCATCTAGCTATTATTATCTCTCTCCTAGTCTATTTTAATTGCTTCCTGAGTGTTCTGCATTCAGCCTCTTTTTCCTACAAGTTATTCTGTACAAAGTAACCAGAGTTTAATTTTCCTGATTAAAAGCACTGAGGATTTCCCATTGCATTTAGAATGAAATTCAAACATTTTTCTCTGGCAAGTGATTTGACTGCTAGTACACATGTCCTTGGTTGTTGCTGAGTTGCTAAGTAATATCTGACTCTTTGTGACCCCATGAACTGTAGCTGTCAGGCCCCTCTGTCCATGGAATTTCCAGCCAAGGATACTGGAGTGCATTGCCATTTTCTACTCCAGGGGATCTTCCTGATCCAGGGATCGAACCTGCATCTCCCTTGTCTTTTGCATTGCAGGTGGATTCTTTACCACTGCACCACCTGGGAAGCCTAGTACCCATGTCTCATATAGTTCCTTTTTTATTATGGATGGTTCTTAGGGTTTCTGAGCTAGCTTCACACATGAAAGGAACTGCTGGACAGACAAATCTTAGGGTTATATGAGGAAATGCTCTTACCCATATCATTTGAAGCAGGCAACATCCTACACCAAAATGGATTCAGAGAGATATGTTTAAAAAGTTAAAATAGAACAACATTTCCATTATAACTCTTCCAGTCTGTTTCCATCATTATGGCTATGCAAGTAACTAATATCATGAGGATAGGAGTTTCTGATCCTAAAATATACAGAGACCTTGCCTCATTCTGGTATGTTAAAAAAAAAAAAAACTGCTATATCCACCAAAACATTTTGCTTCACAAACAACAGAACTTAAAACTACCAATGGGATTGCTTGAGATGTGAGAATTCACCGGGACAATCTAAAACAATTTTTCAGGGCATTAAAAGAACAGGAGAAAACTATGTTATTTAAATGTTTAATTATTCATTCACAGCTATTTATTCACATAGGACTTAGAATGAAAGGGGACATTGGAAGATTCAAAAGTTTTCAAAATTGTTAGACCTCCATCTAATTAATATATTTTTCCATTATTATTAATTTGGTCTGGAGTATCTATTATTAAAATTATTATTATGTGAAATGGTGACATTGAAAATGACATGTTTGTGAGACAGTGGACAGATAACAGAAAGATACATTTTAGAAAGCAAGAGTGATTTCCAGATGATTTTTGAATAAGGCTGATAGCTTTATCTCCTGTTCAAGGGGACAAAAAAGTAAAAAACTCAATTTTTAATGTCAACAAAAGCTCATAAATTAACTCAGCCATAAAACTTAACTAGGGTTTCTCTGGTGGCTCAGACAGTAAAGAATCTTCTGCAGCACAAAAGACCTGAGTTCGACCGTTGGTTTGGGAAGATCTCCTGGAAAAGGGAATGGCTACCAACTCCAGTATTCTTGCCTGGAGCATCCCATGGACAGAGGAACCTGGTGGGCTACAGTCCGTAGGATCACAAAGAGTCAGACTTGACCGAGCAACTAACACTTTAAAACCTAACTCTCTGTTATGAATCAATACATTCCCAGTAGTATTTAAGCTACTTTGAAATTGTCCTCTTTTCTTCTTCTTTTTATTACTAATTAAAACAGCAAAACTAATGTTCTGAAGTAGGAGCTTGCCAGGTGGAGAAGAGAGAATAGCATGAATTGAGAAAAGTTGTAAGAGGAGCTGGATTGTCTTGGAAATGGTGATAAATACTGAGTCCACTGGAAAAGAAGTGAGGGAGCTAGAAGGCTGGAATATGGAGTTTGAAAAGTGACCTGAATCAAGATTATTGATTAAAACTATTTAATCAGTCCTTTACATGATCAACTCAGGAATTGTTTTGTTGTCAGAAGGATAAGGTTAGTTGGGCTAGGAAACAGTGGTGTGTGTGTGTGTATATATATATATATATATATATATATATATATATATATATATATACTGAAAGTTTTGCAATCAAACTATCACTATTTTATGTCATTTTCACTATTTATTTTTCTATGTAGTTTATCATCACCCAGAGAATCAAAAGTGCTCATTCTCTCCAATATGTAACTTCTTTCTCTCAACCTCTCCCCACCAACCATTGTCATTGTTAGACTGGTAATTTCAAATCTGAAAACTTGATACATTAAAATATCATATGTGCATCCAGTTAATCTTGAGAGATGATAGATAGTGATTTAATATAAAAACTACATGATTTCTCAGTGATTGTTCATTTTGGATGAATGTCAGGATTACCACATGTAAAATTAGACACGTATCATTTTTTTAAAACCTGCATAAACAAGCCTATGTATATGAGGATATTATGCACTTCTGATTCAAGTATGTGTATAAGGATATTATGCATTTCTGATTCAAATTCAAGCTGGATTTAGAAAAGTCAGAGGAATTGGAGATCAAATTGCCAACATCCATTGGATCATAGAAAAAGCAAGAGAGTTTCAGAAAACATATACTTCTGCTTTATTGACTATGCCAAAGTCTTTGTGTGGATCATGACAAACTGTGAAAAATCCTTAAAGAGATGGGAATACCAGACCACCTTATCTGCCTCCTGAGAAATCTGTATGAAGGTCAAGAAGCAACAGTTACAACTGGACATGGAACAATGGACAGGTTCCAAATTGGGAAAGCAGTATGTCAAGGTTGTATATTGTCACCATACTTATTTAACTTATATACAGAGTACACCATGTGAAATGCCAGGCTGGATGAAGCACTAGCTAGAATCAAGATTGTTGGGAGAAATATCAATAACCTCAGATACGCAGATGACTCCACCCTTATGGCAAAAAGCAAAGAAGAACTAAAGAGCCTCTTCATGAAAGTGAAGGAAGAGAATGAAAAAAACTGGCTTAAAACTCAAAATTCCAAAAGCTCAAATCATGGCCTCCAGTACCATCACTTCATGGCAAATAGATGGGGAAACTATGGAGACAGTGACAGACTTTATATGGGTGGGCTCAAATATCACTGAAGCTGGTGACTACAGCCATGAAATTAAAGACACTTGCTCCTTGGAAGAAAAGCTATTACCAACCTAGACAGTGTAGTAAAACACAGAGACGTTATTTTGCCAAAATAGATCAGTCTAGTCAAAGCTATTGTTTTTCCAGTAGATTTGGACCATAAAGAAAGCTGAGCACCAAAGAATTGATGCTTTCAAACTTTGGTGTTGGAGAAGACTCTTGAGAGTCCCTTAGACTGCAGGGAGATCAAGCCAGTCAATCCTAAAGGAAATCAGTCTTGAATATTGATAGGAAGGACTGATGCTGAAGATAAAATCCAATACTTTGGCCACCTGATGTGAAGAACTTATTCATTAGAAAAGACCCTGATGCTGGGAAAGATTGAAGGCAGAAAGAAAAGGAGACAACAGAAGATGGGATGGTTGGATGGCATCATCAATTCAACGGACATGAGTTTGAGCAAGCTCTGGGAGTTGGTGATGGACAGGGAAGCCTGGCAGGCGGCAACCCGTGGGGTCACAGTCAGATGTGTCTACGCGACTGAACTGAACTGATGCACTTCTGACTATTCACTTCCTTAATTCAAATATTCAAAGTGAGTAGGAATCCTGAGAAACTATAAGAAAGACTAACAGGACATTAGAGACTATATTATACTATAAAACTGAGTGAAATTCTCTGAAACCTAAGACCAAAAAAAAACATGAAGTAGAAGACAAACTAGAAGAGCAAAACTTTGCAGGTATATATTCTTCAAAATATGACAGTGAAAGTACAAGACCCAGTATAGGAAAACTGAGTTATAGCTATAAGCAGAGCAAAGGGTTTGAATGTGTTTCTCATACCATACTTCTCATTCTATCTGTTCAAAAATATTCTTTATACTTAACCGGTGATGTTTTCCTATAATTAGTTTTTTACTAAACATTAACAAGTCAAAAAATTTAGAATGTTTCAAAAATATAATATTGGTCAGATATAATGTAGACTGTGATAGTTTGAATATTAGATAACAGTGCTATTATTTTCTCAAAATAAATGTATAAATACATTAACAATGTATCAATAACAACCATGGTATATTATAACATAACATTACTTTTAGAATAAATAAAATATAGTGCTCAAATTCAATAAAATATAATTAAATAATGGTATAGATTATTAAATTTAAATTAATATATATAATTAATCAGAAACATTTATAAATAGTTAATATGATAAATGTACATAGAATAGTAATTTGAATCATGCTTCCAAAATTAGTTACATCCTTTTAGAGCTGTATGAAATGAAAAAAACTGTTCTTGATCTTTGCACCATTATTTTAGAAAGTATGAAATCTGGAATATAAAATATCTTTTGTTTTAGCTAAAATGAGTAAATTGTCCTTTAATTCCCATTTAAATTTAAATGAATGACTTTAATTTTTGATTCACTGCTTCATAATATAGAATTCACAATTACTCACTATTTATAGTTCCTCTCAGGCAAAAAGCCTGTCTAATTTTATGACACAGATTATCTGTAGTGGCTATATGCATCAGCATGGGTAGGTTTATTTCACATATTAATGACTCTAAATTCTTAAAATAAGTTTATTTCCTACTAGGGCTATGTAAGAAATAAATGGGTCTGAACTCAGACACATTTTAAAACATACTTCCAAAATCATCTCAGCAATAGGAAGAAAGATGGTAAATCTTGTTCTGAATCTTAAAGCTACAGTCCAGAATTGACACTTCTGCTAAACTCTCACTTGGGAAAAAAAGTCACAAGACTATATTTAACTTCAGAGGGGGCTGCTGCTGCTGCTTCTAAGTCGCTTCCGTCGTTTCCAACTCTGTGAGACCCCATAGACAGGAGCCCACCAGGCTCCTCCGTCCCTGGGATTCTCCAGGCAAGAACACTGCAGTGGGTTGCCATTTCCTTCTTCAATGCATGAAAGTGGAAAGTGAAATGTGAAAGTGAAGTCGGTCAGTCTGTCTGACTCTTGGCAACCCCATGGACTGTAGCCTACCAAGCTCCTCCATCCATGGGGTTTTCCAGACAAGAGCACTGGAGTGGGGTGCCATTGCCTTCTCCATCAGAGGGGGCACACAGGAACAATTCTTCCAAAATAAATATGAGTTATTTTTCAACTTTAGTGAGATATAGTTGAAATATAATGTTGTATTAGTTTAAATTATGAAGTATTGATACACATTCTTTGCAAAATTATTACCATGATATATTAACTAAAATGTACCTCACATCACATAATTACTGTTTCCTTTTTTATGGTGAGAACATTTACAATCTTTTCTGTTAGCAACTTTTAAGTTCATGATACAGAATTATTAACTATAATCACCATTCTGTACATTAGATTCTCAGGACTTATTCATCTTATAATTGCAAGTCTGTAACTTTGACCAACATCTCTCTATTTCCCCCACCCTCCAAACCCTAGTTACCACTGTTCTAGTCTCTGTTTTTGAGCTCTATATTTTAGATTCCACATATAAGGGATACCTTGAAGAATTTGTCTTTCTCCATCTAACTTATTTCACTTATAATGTCTTTAAGGTCCAATTTTTGTTGCAAAGGGAAGAATCTCCTTCTTTCTAATGACTCAATTATATATATATATATATATATATATATAACTTTTTATCCATTCATCCATCGAGTCAGTGATGCCATCCAGCCATCTCATCCCCTGTTGTTACCTTTAGGGATATTGTTTCCGTATTTAGGCTACTGTGAGTAATGCTGTAATGAGCATGAGGATGCATATACCTCATTGGTTTCTATTTTCATTTCCTTTGGACATATGCCCAGAAGTTTTAGGCATTGCTGAAACATATGGTAGTTCTATTTTTAATTTTTTAAGGACCCTCCAGATTTTTTTTCTTTTGTTTTTGGCCATGCAGTACAGCATGTGCGATTCTAGTTGCTCAACCAGGGATTGAACACATGTTCCTTGCAGTGGAAGAATGGAATCCTAACCACTGGACCACCAGGAAATTTCTGAGGAACCTCCAGATTATGTCTCATAGTGGCTGCAACAATTTACATTCCCACCAGCAGTGAACAAGGATTCCCTTCTTTTATACCCTCTCCAATACATGCTATTCTTATCTTTTTGATGATAGTCATTCTAATAGGCGTGAGGTCATATCTTATTGTGTTTTTGATTTGCATTTCCCTGATGGTTATGACCAATTTAGATAGCACATTCAAAAGCAAAGACATTACTTTGCTAACAAAGGCCCATCTAGTCAAGGCTATAGTTTTTCCAGTAGTCATGTATGGATGTGAGAATTGGACTGTAAAGAAAGCTGAGCACTGAAGAATTGATGCTTTTGAACTGTGGTGTTGGAAAAGACTCTTGAGAGTCCCTTGGACTGCAAGGAGATCCAACCAGTCCATTCTGAAGGAGATCAGTCCTGGGATTTCTTTGGAAGGAATGATGCTAAAGCTGAAACTCCAGTACTTGGGCCACCTCATGCAAAGAGTCAACTCATTGGAAAAGACTGTGATGCTGGGAGGGATTGGGGGCAGGAGGAGAAGGGGACGACAGAGGATGAGATGTCTGGATGGCATCACTGACTTGATGGATGGGAGTCTGAGTGAACTCTGGGAGTTGGTGATGGACAGGGAGGCCTGTCGTGCTGCAATTCATGAGGTCTCAAAGAATCGGACATGACTGAGCGACTGAACTGACTGATCCGTATAAAATGACTTAAGTTTTGTTGTAATATTAGAAGGCATATGAAATAAGTTACTTTTTTTTTTATGATCACAAGGAGGCTACTATTTTTTTATTGGCAACTCAATCTCTCTATATACACAATATTGCATAAATTTTAAGTGGGTTGACAATTATAGTAACAATACAAATTCATGGACATTTACGTAAAGCTGCTGCTGTAGGTTTTGGTACATTTTGTGCCAGGTACCTTAGTAAATATGACAAACATAAAGGAACTCAACTACTTTAATTCATAAGAACAGGCTTTCAAAAGAAGCAAATATGTCATCTCATAGAATATTTAATAAGTTCAATCCAGGAAAACTGATAACTAAAGAACAAAAGGAAGACTGTTAAAGAAAGGGTAGTGATAAAAATGCTAGGTTAAAACATTAGGCTTAAAATTTTAGCAATTGTACTTAAGATCCAGAAAGTGTACACACGCTAGGAATTACAAGAAAAGATCTCCATGTTCTGCTTCACAATTACTATTATGTTCTGAAGGAACAATTCTGGGTTGCTATGGTGTCCTCTTCCCTGCTAGTATGAACTACTCTTCTCAGTCCTAGTGAAACAAGGTGGTAATTCACATAAATGTGTTTTATTTTTTTTTCTTTATTTTTTTTCAGTTTTTTATTTTTTAAATTTTAAAATCTTTAATTCTTACATGTGTTCCCAAACATGAACCCCCCTCACACCTCCCTCCCCCTAACATCTCTCTGGGTCATCCCCATGCACCAGCCCCAAGCATGCTGTATCCTGCGTCAGACATAGACTGGCGATTCAATTCTTACATGATAGTATACATGTTAGAATGCCATTCTCCCAAATTACCCCACCCTCTCCCTCTCCCTCTGAGTCCAAAAGTCCGTTATACACATCTGTGTCTTTTTTCCTGTCTTGCATACAGGGTCGTCAATGCATTCTTCCTAAATTCCATATATATGTGTTAGTATACTGTATTGGTGTTTTTCTTTCTGGCTTACTTCACTCTGTATAATCGGCTCCAGTTTCATCCATCTCATCAGAACTGATTCAAATGAATTCTTTTTAACGGCTGAGTAATACTCCATTGTGTATATGAACCACAGCTTTCTTATCCATTCATCTGCTGATGGACATCTAGGTTGTTTCCATGTCCTCGCTATTATAAACAGTGCTGCGATGAATACTGGGGTACATGTGTCTCTTTCAATTCTGGTTTCCTCAGTGTGTATGCCCAGCAGTGGGATTGCTGGGTCATAAGGTAGTTCTATTTGCAATTTTTTAAGGAATCTCCACACTGTTCTCCATAGTGGCTGTACTAGTTTGCATTCCCACCAACAGTGTAGGAGGGTTCCCTTTTCTCCACACCCTCTCCAGCATTTATTGCTTGCAGATTTTTGGATCGCAGCCATTCTGACTGGTGTGAAGTGGTACCTCATTGTGGTTTTGATTTGCATTTCTCTGATAATGAGTGATGTTGAGCATCTTTTCATGTGTTTGTTAGCCATCCGTATGTCTTCTTTGGAGAAATGTCTATTTAGTTCTTTGGCCCATTTTTTGATTGGGTCGTTTATTTTTCTGGAATTGAGCTGCAGAAGTTGCTTGTATATTTTTGAGATTAGTTGTTTGTCAGTTGCTTCATTTGCTATTATTTTCTCCCATTCAGAAGGCTGTCTTTTCACCTTGCTTATAGTTTCCTTTGTTGTTCAGAAGCTTTTAATTTTAATTAGATCCCATTTGTTTATTTTTGCTTTTATTTCCAGAATTCTGGGAGATGGATCATAGAGGATCCTGCTGTGATTTATGTCAGAGGGTGTTTTGCCTATGTTCTCCTCTAGGAGTTTTATAGTTTCTGATCTTACATTTAGATCTTTAATCCATTTTGAGTTTATTTTTGTGTGCGGTGTTAGAAAGTGTTCTAGTTTCATTCTTTTACAAGTGGTTGACCAGTTTTCCCAGCACCACTTGTTAAAGAGATTGTCTTTACTCCATTGTATATTCTTGCCTCCTTTGTCAAAGATAAGGTGTCCATATGTGTGTGGATTTATCTCTGGGCTTTCTATTTTGTTCCATTGATCTATATTTCTATGTTTGTGCCAGTACCATACTGTCTTGATGACTGTGGCTTTGTAGTAGAGCCTGAAGTCAGGCAATTTGATTCCTCCAGTTCCATTCTTCTTTCTCAAGATTGCTTTGGCTATTCGAGGTTTTTTGTATTTCCATACAAATCTTGAAATTATTTGTTCTAGTTCTGTGAACAATGTGGCTGGTAGCTTGATAGGGATTGCATTGAATTTGTAAATTGCTTTGGGTAGTATACTCATTTTCACTGTATTGATTCTTCCAATCCATGAACATGGTATATTTCTCCATCTATTAGTGTCCTTTTTGATTTCTTTCATCAGTGTTTTATAGTTTTCTATATATAGGTCTTTAGTTTCTTTAGGTAGATATATTCCTAAGTATTTTATTCTTTTTGTTGCAATGGTGAATGGAATTGTTTCCTTAATTTCTTTTTCTACTTTCTCATTATTCGTGTATAGGAATGCAAGGGATTTCTGTGTGTTGATTTAAATGTGTTTTAAAATAAGATTCTTCTCATTCAAAATAAAATAAAGCTAAATATCATCTCCAAATTACAAGGAAATCTAATCAAAATGTTGGCCAGATAAAGAAGCCAGATCACCCATTTACCCCCACTGACTGCCTCAGAGCACAGAACTGGTGTGGCACCTACAAGAGAGGAGGTGTGAGTGGTCCTCACTTTGCCCCTACCCAGCCTGCAGTGTTGGGGGGAACAAAAGCCCTTCAGCATCCCTGGGGTTTTCTTCCCCAGGTAAAGATTGAGGGAATAGATTAGATGGCTTTTAAGAGAACTTCCTGCTTTTTTTTTTTTTCCTGGCCTTGACATGTAGTTTGTTGGGATCTTATTTCTTTAACCAGGGATTGAACCCATGTCCCTTGCAGTGGAAGCACCTAATCATACTTAGTGGACCAGCAGGCAAGTCCCTTAAGAGACTCCAAGAGAAAGGATCTAAGTCAGCTTGACATCTCACCTGTGGGCAGACACTTAGGGTGGCAAAATAAATGGACTTAAAAACAGTTGGGTGAAGTGTTTATCTTCTGATCGCATCTTTTGGAACTATTGGGCACTGGAGTTCAAGAAATGTTTGTCCAATATCTAATCTAATGGCTGGATTGCTACAGAATAATAAGGGAATGAGACATCTGACACTGAATTTTGGATAAAAAATGTAGGAACACTATGCCAAGTCTAGGGAGAAAAACGGTGCACCATCACATGACACCAGGAATCAAGACTTCCTGCCTCGGAATTTCAAAAGTCATTAATCTTCTTGGGAGATGTACCCTCAACTCTTTCAAAAGATCCACCAACTCACAACTGTTAAGAATACGTTTTCATGTCAATGTATATCAATGTATGGCAAAACCAATACAGTATTGTAAAGTTAAAATAAATAAATAAATAAATAAAAATAAAAATAAAGAATACATTTTCTGAAATCCTCCCAGGAAGGCAATTGCCACGGAACTAGTTCTAAGAGAAAGGATGCAGGAAGGAGAATTTAGCTTTTTATTTACTGATCAGAAAGATTACCCAAAGATTACCCAAAATGGATTCTCATTTTCTGTCCCATATAAAGAACAAAAGTATCAATTCTTCTGGAATCTAACATACTGGCTTCATTCTCAAATGCATCACTTTATTTTCCTTGTGAGGCATCCATACATTACACACCTTAACCACGTGACAGCCACATGATTTCTTCAATAAGCCTTAGAGTTTCCAGAGCTCTCCTGGGGCCTGCAGCCCAAGTAGTTCTGAGGAGTCAAATGTTAAAGCTTTCTCCACAGCAACAACTTCCTTTGATGTTTGGGTTACTGAACACAAACTCACTGGATAATTTGTCTTCAACATAGTCCATTTCTGTTTCTAACAGTTTGTCAGCTGTGCTTTCTTCTCAATGAACACTCTGACGCCATCTTGAATAACTTCTTCATTAGAGTCTCCTTTTATCTTCGTATATTCTAAAGTGTAGGAAGGCCATTACAATCCCTGGTTCAGACACCAACATGTTCAGGCTTATCTTTAAGAAGTCGTTTTATCTTCTTTACTGCTGAAGGTGTCAGGGTGAGGGCAGCCCAGGTGGCTGCCACTTCATCTTGCTCACAGCTGGGAACCTGGCCCAGACTAAGGAAGTTGACATCCTCGCCATCCTGGTACCCCATTGTCTAGGGCTGGAGCTCCGCAGTCTCAGCCTCTCTCCATGGACAACATGGGCACACTGTGAAATAAGTAACTTCACCACAAAACCTAATATAAAATTCATGTTAATTGTTGTTTAAACATTTGATAGAATGAAACAGAATTGAGCACCTATTTTTAAGAGTATTTTGGAGGGAAGGCCAGCAGTATCTGAAGTAATTTGCTCTTGTGCTTGCTCCTGTGCTACCAATCAGAAACCATGCTTGTTTAAAACCAGAGACTGCAAAACTATGTGATTGTGTGACCTAGAGACCACAGTGAAGGCCCATTTACTTTCTATAACCTTTAAGCAAATTAAAAAAAAAAAATGACTGAAAGTCCCATTCATCTTTAAAGAACCACCTAGTGTGTGTTAAGTTGTTTCAGTTGTGTCCAACTCTTTGTGACCCCATGAACTATAGCTCACCAGGCTCCTCTGCCCATGGGGATTCTCTAAGTGAGAATACTAGAGTGGGTAACCTATCCCTTCTCCAGGGGACTGCCTAACCCAGGGACTGAACCCCTATCTCTTATGTCCCCTACATTGAGAGGCAGGTTCTTTACCACAAGTGCCACCTGGGAAGCCCCCAAAACTACAGGGTTGTAAGAGAAAATCAGTGATTGCCAAGGGTGGGATGGGGGAGAAATGAAGAACCACCTAAAGTATATTCTAAACCATTCGGCTTTGTGCATGAAAAGCCCCTAGATTTAAGCATATATTTCACTTTTGCAGACAATAGTACTATTATGGCAAAATAGAGATACACATTGAATGTAAATATGAAGAGTTTTTCCTGCCTTGTTTTGAATATGGTCAATAAGAACCAATAGGATTTTCCATAGTTCTGATAAGTAGCACCTTACTGCTTATAATTGGGATTAGAGAAAGAACATATACAGAGAGGATAGAATTAGTAACAGACCTAAAAGAGGTAAATATACCAGGAACTCTACCAGATTTCCATTATATTGTTGACTGCAGCCTTTCATACCCTCCTTCTTCCTTAACCTGAAAATTATCTGATTTTTTAGGATTAAGTGTTGACATTACTTCATCTAGTCCTACAACCTTTAAGACTAGGATAGGGTCTGTAATTATTAAACTCATAAAGCCTTGGGTTTTTTTGTTATGTATGACCAACTATACTGATCACATCATATTATAATTGTCTTTTTTCAAAGGACAGCATTTGCTCATCAGTGTCTCCTGCTTAAGCTGCATGGTGCTTATTTTATTGCAGGCATGTAATAATATTGTATAAATGAATGATTATAAATCAGTCTAGCAGAACTCAGTTGACTGTCTGAACTATCAAACATAGCTTTAGAAAAATCTGAATTGGAAAGTAATGACTGTAAAAATAGTCCTTAAAAAGAGGTTACAATGGGGAAAGAACACACTTTCAGAGACTACTATGAATTCTAGTTCACAGTAGTTAAAAGTGAATTTCTGCCTATTTGTGCTCTTGGATATATGTCAGTGATCAGTTTATTAGGAACTATGATAGCTAAGTTTAATCCTGTGAAATATCAGACAATCTTTTGACAACTCTGGACAAGTTTGCATTTGTAAAAGAAGATATTTTTCTGGTAAATTTCCAGGCTTCTGCTGTGAACCAAAGTTGTAAGAAATATATATTTTAAAAAAGTATCTTGATTGACAGAGCATAAACAGCCTCTTGATAAAAGTGAAAGAGAAGAGTGGAAAAGTGGGCTTAAAATTCAACATTCAGAAAACTAAGACCATTGCATCCAGTCACATCGCTTCATGGCAAATAGATGGGAAAACTGTAGAAACAGTGGTTGGCTTTATTTTTCTGGGCTCCAAAATCACTGAAGATGGTGACTGCAGCCATGAAATTAAAAGACACTTGCTCATTGGAAGAAATGTTATGACCAACCTAGACAGCATACAAAAAAGCAGAGACATTACTTTGCAGATAAAGGTACATCTAGTCAAAGCTAAGTTTTTCCAATACTCATGTATGGATGTGAGAGTTGGACAATAAAGAAAATTGAGCACTGAAAATTGATGTTTTTCAACTGTGGTGTTAGAGAAGACTCTTGAGAGTCCTTTGGACAGCAAGGAGACGCAACAAGTGCATCCTAAAAGAAATCAACCCTGAATATTCATTGAAGGGACTGATGCTGAAGCTGAAACTCCAATACTTTGGCCACCTGATGCCAAGAACTGACTCATTTGAAAAGACCCTGATGCTGGGTGGGATTGGGGTCAGGAGGAGAAGGGGATGGTAGAGGATGAGATGGTTGGATGGCATCACCAACTCAGTGGACATGATTTTTAGTGGACTCTGGCAGTTGGTGATGGACAGGGAGGCCTGGCGTGTTGCAGTTCATGGGGTCACAAAGAGTTGGACACGACTGAGTGACTGAACTGAATTGAACTGACATATCTATATGAAGAAAAGATAAGGATTCTGCAAATATCACAGGAGACATTACATTTAAATATATTAAATTCAACAACTATTTGTGTACAACTAGTAAACTTTGTAGTCAAAAGTATCCAGACATGCTTATAGCATCTTAAAAGGATTTGCAAAAGTTAGATACAGATGTGACTTATAGGATTACCTCACTGATATGAGCTGTGATGTTATTAAAGCAAACACATACTGTAACATATTCCCATAAAGAATCTTATCACAAAGCCCATAAATGTTCTACTCTACAAAAGCACTGAAGCAAAATGCCTGAATGTAGTGTGACATTTAAAATATAAACGTTTATTTCTTGTTTAAACGGCTTAGTTGGTTAAATATTTTAGTCAGCATTTTTTATCTTCCCAGAGCTTGAATTCTTGCTTATTTGTGTTCACCATCAAGTTAAACAAGTAAGCATTTCATTGTTGGGCATCTTTACATTTTTAATATTCTTCCTATTATTGTTATAAGTAGTCTTTTTAATTATCCTTGTCTAGTTATTTTTTCTTTCCTATGCTAAAATTTTTAAAAAGTGTTTTATCATTAGTATCAATATTCTGCCTTTCTTAATTGCTTAGTTGTGATCATATGTCCACAAAAAATAGGTAGAGCAATTAATTTCAGGAAACTTATAACCTGAAAGTTACAGTGTCAGTCGCTAAGTCATGTCCGACTCTGCAACCTCATAGACTGTAGACTGCCAGGCTCCTTTATCCATGGGATTCTCCAAGCAAGAATACTGGAGTGGGTTGCCATTCACTTCTCCAGGGTATCTTCCTGACCCAGGGATCGAACCTAGGTCTCCTGCCTGCAATGCAGGCATCTGAATCACAGGGAAGCCTGCCTAAATATATAATTTAAGTAAGCCAGATTTGTTTGCTAGACTCTTCTCTCCTCTGTGGAGGAAATGTTGTTTTTTTTTTTTTTTTTTCTAGCCTATGAATACAAGCAGAAAGTTTGTCCATGCATTCTTTCTTGATGATATATTCCCTGGGCTGTTCTTCTAATATGGCCTGCTTCCCCTAAACAACAACATAGCTGCTGTAAGTGAATGAAAGTCACTCAGTCTTGTCCAACTATTTGTAGCCCCATGGACTACATAGTCCATGGAATTCCCCAGGCCAGAATACTGGAGTGGATAGCCATTCCCTTCTCCAGGGGATATTCTCAACCAAGGGATCAAACCCAGGTCTCCCTCATTGTAGGCAGATTCTTTACCAGCTGAACTACCAGGAAAGCCTGAACATAACTGCTAGGTTACCTAAGTAACAAATGTAACCTGTAAGCAATAATGTAATTCTAGGTGTACTTGTCGCGCTTTTGTACATTGAATAGGTGAGGTGAGGTGAAGTCGCTCAGTTGTGTCCGACTCTTTGTGACCCCGTGGACTGTAACCTACTAGGCTTCTCCGTCCATGGGATTCTCCAGGCAAGAATACTGTAGTGGATTGCCATTTCCTTCTTCAGGGGATCTTCCCGACCCAGGGATCAAACCCGGGTCTCCCGCATTGGAGGCAGACGCTTTAACCTCTGAGCCACCAGGGAAGTCCGTACATTGAATAGACAAGAAAACAATGCTCTTGTAGATAATTTATTACTCACCAGCACACCAGATATCCTGAATTTTTCACTGGTTTCCCATTCCTCCCAAGTCCTACAGAGTTGATATGGAGGCAGGCCCAGGTGAACACTGAGAACTCAATGGATATGTGTCTGATAGGAAACCACCAGTCTTATAATGTCACTGTTGTTTGGTCGTTAAGTCATGTCCGACTCTTTTGCGAACCCATAGACAGTAGCCCACTAAGCTCCTCTGTCCATGGGCTTTCCCAGACAAGAATATTTGAATGGATTGCCATTTCCTACTCCAGAGTATCTTCCTGACCCAGGGATGGAACCTGTGTTTCCTGCTTGGAAGGTATATTCTTTACCACTGAGCCATCATGAGCTCCCTAATTTTGTACCTGAACAAGATATTATTTTGTTACTTTGGTCAGGAGTTAAATCTGTTCACTGATCTAAAGTGAGATGCTCTCTCCACCTTTTAAGGCCACTGACTATAAAAACATACTCAAAAAAATAGTGTAGGATATCTAGAAAAGTTATAATTACCTCTCAACAGTGTGCATGGTGTTGTAGGTCATTACAAGTGGCTCAATAGTAAAGAACCTGCCTGCTAATTCAGGAGATGCAAAAGATGTGAGTTCAGTCCCTAGGTTGGGAAGATTCCATGGAGAAGGAAATGGCAACCCACTCCACTATTCTTGCCTGGAAAATTCCATGGATAGAGGAGATTGGTGGGTTGCAGTCCATGAGGTCCCAATGAGTCGGACATGACAGAGCACACACAAACACACACCCTCTAGTAGGACTGGCCACTGAGGAATATCAGTATACATATTTCAAATAATATAACAATGCCAATATGGACACTAGTAACCACTGATTGCTTTAAAGAATATTGCTCATTTACTGAAACCTGCTGATGTGTAACCAAGATGGCAGTTTTGAGAGTGCAGGTATTTCTCTCATTCTTGAAAAATGTTTATGTGAAATAGCAAATACATGCAAAATGTGAGAAATATAAAATAGCACTGGACAGTTTCTAAAAATACTGAGAAAGCATTTTCTTAAAACATACAAAGTCATTATGTGTGAGTGCCTCCATGAAATTGCAACATCATAACTGATATAATTTTAAAATTCAAGATTTAAAGATATCACTATATTTTGAACTTCACCTTGGTCACCTACATTAGAGCAAAAGAGAGCCCAAGAACTTGGTGGAAACATCATAACAGTCAAGGAACCTATAGAGATTGTGTTGGTCAAATTTACTTGTGCTTCCACTACCCTCAGCTTAAAGTGGACATTTATTTAGTACTGTAAGTAGTCAGTGTAGCCTCTGCAGAAGAAATTAGCAAGTGAAAATGCTGAAATATTATTTTTTAACTTTAATATCAAACCTTTGAAAATGCCACCACAATGCTTTAAATTTATATAATTGTGCTAGTGCTCCTCAGTACATGAGTACATTTTATATTTTAGTCCTCTATCTCCAATGTTCATTCTATGTTAATGATATTCTGCTTCAGTCTTGGCTTTGGCTGAATAGAAAATTTAACACTTATCTACCCAGTATTTGGTCAAGGTGGCTCCATTTTATTTAAAAACATTTCTTTGTTGAGGGGTTAGAGCAATTTTAGACAGGAATTACAGTGTAGGAAGCTAAAGGTTAAGGTTTTGACTGATATGGTCTTTCTATGATTTCAGAGATCACAGAAAGTCCTCAGGAGAATTTTATTTTGTCCTAATCTGACTTTTTTTGTCTTCAGTTTGGACAATACCTCTTCAAGGCCCTTGATCTGAAACTCCAATCCCTTCTCTTTAATAAGAAATACCCTTTTTGGAAATTACTTGTAGGATCTGCACAATGGTCCAAATTTGGGCTACACAAAATCAAGAAACATTCAATATTTATAATGTCTGATCCTGAGTTTCATGGTTATTGTGGTGAGGCGGGAGTAGAAATAGGGTAAGAAAGATAAATTATTTCTATCTCATGAGTCAGAGAAGTGCATTTTTTTTTAAATTCAAGCATCCTTTTCAATACTCTCTCTAGGCTATAGACCTACTAATTCTTTACTACTGATGTATTGGCCTCCCTGGTGGCTCAGTAGTAAAGAATTTGCCTGCAATGCAGGAGATGCAGATTAAACTCCTGGGTTAGGAAGATCCCCTGGAGGAGGGCATGGCAATCCTCTCCAGTATTCTTGACTGGAGAATCCCATGAACAGAGAGCCTTGTGGGCTACAGTCCATAGGATCACAAAGAGTAGGACAAGACAGTATGCATGCATGCACTGATGTATTAAAATAATAATCTACTAATAATAACTTTCATTGCAAGGACAAACATCAATTTTTAAGAGACAGTGAAACGTTAGCTCATAATGACCAAACTTACTCCTTTAATAGGAAACCTTCTTTGTTTGTCTTTGAAGCCATTGTGTTCTCCTGAAAGTTTTATTTCCTATTCTTCCTATGGCTTAGAAGTATCATAAAGGAGGTATATAAGAGTTTAATATTACTTTTATTGGGTCTCAGAGATGTACTGTAATCTATTCTGTCCTTTTGTGCCAAAGTCTTCCTTTGAGAGAAAGGAAAGAAATGATGGTGATTATCAAAACACTCCACCTTTGATCTATAGATACATGGTTAAACACCTGTCTTGTCATTAGGTCTCATAGCATATAGGCATGTAGGAAAAGAGAAAAAAGTTTGAAAAAGAAAAAATGAAAATTAATATATCTTGGTATTTCAGATAATTTTATTCCATCAGGATTCCCAAAGGTAAATGGTTTGTAGGGTCCCTCATGAGGTGTGGAGGAAAAATTTATATTCTTTTTCAATTGGATCTCTATTGCCAGACTTTAAAATATGGGATAAGATCCGCTATGTCCAGTTTTTCATGGTGATTTGCCAAAATAAGGGCCTCTGTAAGAAACATGAAGCTAGTTCAAATCTTGCTCTCCCAATATTGAAATCTCAGTCTAAGGATCCTCTTGAATTCCTCTGCCAAGAGTAGCTATCTCTCCTAAGTACCAGCACCTTCTATGCTTTCAGATTCTTCACCTTCCTATTAGATGCTTCTTCCTTTTCCCAACAGATGAATACCTTCCTGAACTCTCCCACCTCTGTCTCTTTGTATGCCTCCCGACAAAAACTAGTCCAATGCACACTCAATGCAGCACACCAGACCCTGAAATCAATAAGCTATTGATGTCCCCAATGGAGGGGGTGGACTGACCACAGTACATACCCTTCTCTTCCTCAGATCTATGATTGCTCCAAGGGTTTGAGGAAAGATCCCACCCAAGGGACTCCTGAACTTTGTTCAGGGAATATTCCACACTTATTTTCCCACTGGGGTGGATGTTCAAACCCTCCTAAACATGTTATTCTCTGGGGAAGAAAAAGAACTAATTATAATTATTGCAAGGGAGGAAGCTGATAAGACTAATAAAAATAATTCAGTGAAAGCTGTATATCAGCTTGGAGTCCAGCCCGTTCTCACAATTGTTTCTGGCTGGGACCACTGAGAGGAAAACAGTCTTTAGCAGCACCTCACACACTTCAGGGATTTTATTCATAAGGACATTCAGTCAACAGGGAAGAAATTCACAAATTGAAGTAGGTTTCAGAAAGTCATCCAGAGATGGAAGGACAATTCCTGGACCTCTCTTGAGTGTCTAAAAGATTGTCTCCAGGCGAATACAAATGTGAACCCAGAGTCAGTGGAGGGCCAAGCCATTCTTAAGTCTCATTTAACTTCCCAGAGTTTCCCAGACATTAGGAAAAAATTATTCAATATACAAATGTTGGCGATAGGGCCTATCATGCCACTTCTCAGCTGGTGTAGTCAACATTTTGCATGTTCAACAACCAGTATCTGGAGGCTGATGCAAAGGAAGATAGATGAGCAGAACAAATTGCCAGTATTCTGGCTTTAGCAATTCAGGGTGACTTGACCTCCCAGGGGTGACCTCCCCTCATGCCACCTGTCCTGAAGGAACCCAGTAATATGGAAAAACTGTCCAGGGTTTCAAAGGCCACCTGCACAGTGGAGAGAAAGTCTTAAAGCCAATGTACACACTGCACAGATGAGGGTAATTGCCACCAGCGAAGTCCCATTGGAAAGGGAACTGCCCCAAATGTCTCAGAAAGAAATTAAGCAGACTGTCATGACCTGACTCATCCACACTGGTTTCACCCATCAAAGAAGAGTGCTAAGTGACCCAGGGTTCCAAGGAGAACCCTGGAAATATCCCAAGGAACCTAGGCTCAACCTGACCATTAGGGATGAAAAGGTTGACTTTTTAGTGAACACAGGGGGACTAACAAGGCAGAATGACCAATGGTAAATATAAGATAGTGGGAGTGAAAGGAAAGCCACAGGAGAGCAACTTTATAGAGCAACTTGAGTGTGATTTGAAAGGGAAAGGATTATCTCATCATTTCTTATATGTTCCAGAATGTTGAATTCTGCTAAGAAGAAGAGACTTACTATATAAATTGGTATCTACAATTTATCTCAGAGACAAAAACCTTACCATCTATATACCTAAGACTCTCTTCCATTATATAACTCGTTTGCTACCACTCTCTGTGAAGGATAATGGCCTGATTAATCTTGAAGGGATTTAATCCCTCAATATGGACAAATGAACAATAGGCAGAGACATGAGATCCCCCTCGTCAAGCTTTGACCTGACTCCAGTCACCCAAATATAAAGCAATACCCTGTGGACTAAGAATGCTGCCTGCCATATCAATAAAAAAAGAATGTCACAGCATCAGCAATTGTCATAAGGGAACTCAGGATGGAAGCAAGGAATGCCTGCCATCTAGCAGTCCTCAGACTGCAGCCACCCACAGTGGTGTAGCTTGAGTAAACTAAAGATGAGAAAACACAGACTACTGGCCCCAGATAGCTGAGATTCATATCAAAGGAATAATAAATCAGTGAGCCCAGACTCTTGCATCATCATACATAGAAAGACACGAGATTCCTTAACTTGAGGTATCTTGTTTTCTTTATGCACAATAACATTTTGACATTCTGACTACCTGTCCTTTGTTGCAAAAACTAGATATCCTAGCTCTACTCTTGCCTCCTCAGAGTAGTTTTCTTAGTGCTGTCTGAGATGCTGGCTCCAAGACTTGAAGTCATAAAAATTAGAATGTCTGTGCAGTAAAACATGACTTTTAACTTGTAGGTTCTTAATTTTTCTTCAGTCAACAGCTTTTTTAGGGAGGCATTGAACCTATTGTAGAAAGCTTACTCAAACAAGAGCTTCTTAGACCCTGTCTGTCCCCTTGCAACCCTATCTTGCAAATTAAAAAAAAAAAAGAAAAGAAAAAAAGAAATGCCAGCTTACTCAGCTTCCTTGAGCTGTAAATAAAGCTACTAAGGATTCACCCAGTGGTACCCAATGGTACACCATTTTCTCTACTCAACCCTGGGAGAATCTGATATTCCATGTTAGATTTAAAAGATGCCTTCTCTTGTGTGCTCTTAGCTCTGGAATCTTAATACATTTTTTGCTCTTGAATGGCAGGATCAGATAGCAGGGGAAAACAACAGTTGTACTGGACAGTTCTGCCTCAGGGATTTAAAACTTTGCCAACATTTTTGGAAAAATTTTTGCTGAGGATATGACCTTGAGTTAGAACAAGGAACTAAATTTCAATATGAGGATGACATTCTAATCATCAGCCCCACCTAAGAACTTTCTGAATATAATATATTTACACCGTAAGTCATCTGGCAAAGAGAGGATATAAAGTTTCAAACAAAAAGATTAAATCTCCCTCCAGTGGGTAGAATGTGCACACAAAATCTGCAGAACTTTATGCTTGAAGAACTATGGATGAAGGTTTGTGACACTGTATAGAAGACAGTGATCAAGACCATCATCAAGAAAAAGAAAAGCAAAAAGGAACAATGTTTGTCTGAGGAGGTCTTAAAAATAGCTAAGAACAGAAGAAAAGCTAAAGGCAAAAGAAAAAAAGAAAGATATACCCATTTGAAAGGGTTCCAAAGGATAGCAAAGAGCGATAAGAAAACCTTCCTCAGTGCAAATAAATAGAAGAAAGCAATAAAATGGGAAATACTAGAGATCTCTTCCAGAAAATTGAAGATATCAATTGAAGATTTCATGGGCACTATAAAGGACAAAAACGGTATGGACTTAACAGAAGCAGATGATACTAAGAAGAGGTAGCAAGAACACACACAAAAAAACTATACAAAAATGATCTTCATGACACAGATAATCACAATGATGTGATCACTCACCTGTAGTGAGACATCCTGGCATGAAAATCAACTGGGCCTTAGGAAGCATCACTATGAACAAAGGTAGCAGACGTCATGGAATTCCGGCTGAGCTATTTCAAATTCTAAAAGATGATGCAGTGAAAGTGCTTCCCTCAATATTCCAGCAAATTTGGAAAACTCAGCAGTGGCCACAGGACCGGAAAAGGTCAGTTTTCATTCCAGTCCTAAAGAAGGGCAATGCCAAAGAATGTTCAAACTACCACACAATGGCACTCATCTCACACACTAGCAAAGTAATGCTCAAAATTATCCAAGCCAGGCTTCAACAGTATGTGAACTATGAATTTCCAGGTGTTAAAGCTGGATTTAAAAAATGCAGAGGAACCAGAGATCAAAATGCAAACATCTGCTGGATCATAGAAAAAATAAGAGAGTTTCAAAAACCATCTATTTCTGCCTTATTGACTATGCCAGAGCCTTTGATTGTGTGGATCACAACAATCTGTGGTAAATTCTTAAAGAGGTGGGAATACCAGACTACCACACCTGCCTCCTAAGAAATCTGTATGCAGATCAAGAAGCAACAATTAGAACCAGATATGAGACAACAGACTGGTTCCAAATTCGGAAAGGAATATGTCAAGGATGTATATTGTCATCTTGTTTATTTTACTTATATGCAGAGTACATCATGTGAAATGCCAGGCTGGATGTGGCACAGGCTAGAATCAAGATTACCAGGAGAAATATGAATAACTTCAGATACACAGATGACACCACACTTATGGTAGAAAGTGAAGGAGAACTAAAGAGCCTCTTGATGAAAGTGAAAGCGAGTGAAAAATTTGGCTCAAAACTCAACATTCAGAATACTAAGATCATGGCATTTGGTCCCATCACTTCATGGCAAATAGGTGGGAAAACAATAGAAACAGTGACAGACTTCTTTTTGGGAGGGTGGGAGGCTCCAATATCAGGGCAGATGGTGACTCCAGCCATGAAATTAAAAGACGCTTGCTCGTTGGAAGAAAAGCTATGACCAAACTAGACAGCATATTAAAAAGCAGAGAAATTACTTTGCCAACAAAGTCCATTTAGTCACAGCTATGTTTTTTTTCAGTAGTCATGTATGGATGTGAGTTGGACTATTAATAAAGTTGAGTGCCAAAGAATTGATGCATTTGAACTCTGGTGTTGGAGAAGGCTCTTGAGAGTAACTTGGACTGCAAGGAGATCAAACCAGTCAATCCTAAAGGAAATCAGTCCTGAATATTCATTGGAAGGACTGATGCTGAAGCTAAAGCTCCAATAATTTGGCCATCTGATGAAAAGAACTGTCTCATTTGAAAAGACCTTGATCCTGGGAAAAGATTGAAGGCAGGAAGACTAGGAGATTACAGAGGATGAGATGGCTGTTGGATGGCACCACCAACCCAATGGACATGTGTTTGAGTAAACTCTGGGAGTTGGTGATAGACAGAGAGGCCTGGTATGCTGCAGTCCATGGGGTTTCAGAGTTGGATACAACTGAGCGACTGAACTGAACTGAACTGACCAAATCCTCACCAGCTGTACTGTGTGCTTAGTTGCTCAGTCATGTCCGACTCTTTCCAATCCCATGGACTGTAGCCCTCCAGGCTCCTCTGTCCATGGGGATTCTCCTGGCAAGAATACTGGAGTGGGTTGCTATGCCTTCTTCCAGGGCATCTGCCCAGCCCAGGGATTGAACCCATGTCTCCTGCAGTGCAGGTGGATTCTTAACCATCTGAGCCACCTCAGGTCATGAGTCTAATGTGTCCTCCTTTGCCTGGCAGACAATTAAAGCTATTCTTTTCTACTTCACCTGAAACTCTGTGATTCAAACGGCATCAGGACACAGAAGCCACATTTTTGGTATCACTGCCACTTCCAACCCCTTTTAAAGGAAAGGATGGTTGCAGATTAATAATCCACTGGTCCAAGTAATGCTTCTAGACAACCATCTGTGACTCTAAGGCTCTGTAATGTCCTTAAACCTGTCTACTTTCTACTTCAAACAGGTCCAAAATTGACTTATAAGTGTAAATAAGTTATGAAACAAATAAACTCCAGCAGCCTGACCTAAAGATCTATAGTGAGAATACATAATTGAAATGGTTCATTGGTGAGAGTAGTTTTGTGAAAGAGAGAAAAGGCAGTTTATATTGCAGTAGGTTTCCATCACAGAAGTGGTGGAAGCTAAAGCTTTGTCTTCAGGCTACTCTGCCCAGAATACCAAATTAATTGCCTTAATCAGAGCAGTAGAACTAGGGAAAAGAAACGTTGTCAATATTTACACTGACTATAAATGTGCCCATTCAATCCTATAGGCCCTTGAGGCCAACACGAAGGAAAGAGGATTGCTGACCTCAGGGAATAAAAAGACTAAGAATGGGGAGGAAATTATGTAGCTTTCAGAGGCAATACTTCTGCCACAGGAGGTGGAAGTTATTCACTAGAGGCCAACAAAATGGAGAAACAGAAATAATGAAGAACTAACAGAGTTGATATGGCAGCGACACAAGCAACAGAGGATGGGATCATACTTCAACTGCCACTCTTACTGGCTCTCCCAGACCCTAACTCCTACACTTCCATATATACACTAGAAGAAAGGAAAAAAGATTTTGAAATGCAGTTATTTTATTGTACTCACTTTGTGTGTGTGTGTGTGTGTATGTATTTTCTTTTTTATAAATTTTTTTAAATTTTTACTTCATTTTACTTTGCAATACTGAATTGGTTTTGCCATACATTGACATGAATCCACTTTGAAATGCAGTTACCCCAGAATACCCAGGGTGGATTGTTAATAGTCATGGGCAGCAGTTCTTCCCACCAGCCATGGCACTCCAAGTCCTCAGAGAAGCTCATCAGAGCACACATTACAGGCAGGAGGCTCTATATCAGTGGTTATTAATGATTCAACAAATCCATGACTACTCCCAACTACCATTGAGTTTCCCATGTAGTACTAGTGGTAAAGAACACCCTGCCAATGGAGGTGACAGAAGAGACATGGGTTTGATCTCTGAGTTGGGAAGATCTCCTGGAGGAGGAAATGACAACCCACTCCAGTAGTGGATCATAAAGAGAGTTGGACCATAAAGTGGGCTGAGCACCAAAGAACTGATGATTTCAAACTGTGATGCTGGAGGAGTCTTGAGTCTTTTGGACAGCTAGGAGATCAAACCAGTCAGTTCTAAAGGAAATCAATTCTGAATATTCATTGGAAGAACTGATGCTGAAGCTGAAGCTTCAATAGTTTGGCCACCCATGGGAAAAAAACTCATTGAAAAAGACCCTGATGATGGAAAAGACTGAAGGCTGGAGGAGAAGGGGGCAACAGAGGATGAGATGGTTAGATGGCACCCTCAACTCAGTGGGCATGAATTGAGCAAACTCTTGGAGATAGAGAAGGGCAGGGACCTCTGGCATGCTGGAGTCTGTGGCATCACAGAGTAAGACACAACTGAGTCATTGAACGACAACCTTAAAGAGGTATTTGAAACTTGCCCTAACTGCCTTCAGAATAACCCTAACACTCACGTCCCCTCCAACCAAGGTCAAGGGAGTAACCCCTACTCATTGTAGAGGCACATTTCCAGGTCAAGAAGGGCAAGTTGATTTTACAATAAAGCCCTGGGCACAAAGACATTTTAGATAGATATTTACTGTTTTTACCTGACATCTTCTCAGCTGAATGGAGGCATTCCACATCATAATTGAGACAACTTCCATAATGATATAAGTCAATTTTATTATAAATCTCCAATCATACATATCTCTATATGGTCTATTGATTCTGTTTCTCTGGAGAACTCTGACTCATACTTATGGAGCTTAAAGGAATTGAGCTATGAGAAAAATTTTTCTCAATTATTTTTCAAATCTCTCTAATTATATTTTGATTCTTCAAAAATAAACTCCCAAATCTCCACTTCCATTCTTGTTGAACTGCCCATCTTATCTTTCTCCTGTATTTCAAGAAATGGATCCCTGTGGACTTTGAGTGATTCTGAGTAATGGGAAAGAGTTAAAAATTAGACTAGATTTCATTATTTCTTTTTTGTGTGTTTGTTTTTTGCATGAGGGAGATGCTTCTCACTTCACAAACATTGTATGTAATATTAATAATACATGCATACATGCAATGTTTATTTTTTTAGAGAACACACTCAGTTATTTTATATATTTTGCTGTTGTAACTGGTCTCATAGAGTTTACTGAATTAAATCAATTTTCTTACCCCCTAATTTATTTATTAGAATTCCAGAATTTTCAGAAGAAGAATGTTATTGCTCTTAAAATCATAAGCATAAATGTCAGAGAAGTAAATCTGGGTACAAGAATTACATCAACCCAAATTTCCTCTTTTCATTCTATACCAAACTGATTATCTTCTTAAAAATTAGTTTTATTCTAAATCAAGACTGGATTTTCCATTTTCAGTCCATGGTAGTCAGAAATTAGGGCAATGTTCAAGAAGATAATTGGGAGAAAAGTACCACCTTTTATAAGGTGTACTCTCATACTGATCAATAACACAGCATTTTCTCTCAGTGTTTAACAAAATAAAAATTTGTTGAATTTCTCATTTTCAATCATTCCCTAATAGGATATTAAGTACATAAAGGAAGGAACTTTGTCTCTCTTGTTCCCTGATGAATCCTCATAAACTAGAAGAGAACTTGTATTATATTAAATACAGGCACTTCTTGGTGATATTGAGGGCTCAGTTCCAGAGGACTGCAATCAAGTGAGTATTGCAATAGTGCAAATTGCACATTTTTGGTTTCCCAGTGCATATAAAATTTAGGTTATACTGTAGTCTATTAAGTATGTAAAAGCATCGTGTCTTTTTTTCTTTTAGCATCATGTCTTTAAACACCATGTACATAACATTTAAAAAATAATGTTTTCAGAAAACTGGTGATGACAGACTTGATACATATATGCTGGCCAAAAATATTTATAAAGGATACAACATCTGTAAAGCATAATAAAGCAAAGCAAACAAAAATGAAGTATGCCTGTACTTAATATGTGTTAATGATTGATTCATTGTCTGACAGAATCTATGCAGAATAAATAACGTAAAATTTTGGGAAACTATAAGTAGCCAGATTCTACTTTGCTAGATGAATCATGGAAGTTTAATCTGAGCAGTACCCCATAGAAGATGAATATGCAATTTGTCATTGATTTTCTCTGCAATTGATAAAACTGACATAAATATAATTGTAATGTATTTTAACATATAATAGAATAATGAAACTAGACAATAATCATCAATAGGCATTGATATCACAAAGAAGTGAAACAACTAGATAGTATTTATCAAATTGTCAACATCCATTGGATTATCAAAAAAGCAAGAGAGCTCCAGAAAAACATCTATTTCTGCTTTATTGACTATGCTAAATCCTTTGACTGTGTGGATCACAATAAACTGTGGAAAATTCTGAAAGAGATGGGAATACCAAACCACCTGACCTGCTTCTTGAGAAACGTGTATGCAAATCAGGAAGCAGCAGTTAGAACTGGAAATGGAACAGACTAGTTCTAAGTAGGGAAAAGAGTACATCAAGGCTGTATATTGTCACCCTGCTTATTTAAATTATATGCAGAGTACATCATGAGAAATGCTGAGCTGGATGGAGCACAAGCTGGAATCAAGATTGCCAGGAGAAATATCAGTAACCTCAGATAAGCAGATGACACCACTCTTATGGCAGAAAGTGAAGAACTAAAGAGTCTCTTGATGAAAGTGAAAGAGGAGAGTGAAAAAGTTGGCTTAAAGTTCAGCATTCAGAAGACTAAGGTCATGGCATCTGGTCCCCTCACTTCATGGCAAATAGATGGGGAAACAGTGGAAACAATGTCAGACTTTATTTTTGGGGGGCTCCCAAATCTCTGCAGATGGTAATTGCAAGCATGAAATTAAAAGACGCTTACTCCTTGGAAAGAAAGTTATGACCAAACTAGATAACATATTAAAAATAAGAAAAATTACTTTGCCAACAAAGGTCCACCTAGTCAAGGCTAAGGTTTTTCCAGTGGTCATGTATGGATGTGAGTGTTGGAATATGAAGAAAGCTAAGTGCCAAAGAATTGATGCTTTTTAACTATGGTGTTGGAGAAGACACTTGAGAGTCCCTTGGACTGCAAGGAGAACCAACCAGTCCATCCTAAAGGAAATCAGTCCTGAATTGATTGGAAGGACTGATGCTGAAGCTGAAACTCCAATAATTTGGCCACCTGATACAAAGAACTGACTCATTTGAAAAGGCCCTGATGCTGGGAAAGATTGAAGGCAGGAGGAGAAGGGGATGACAGAGGATAAGATGGTTGGATGGCATCACTGACTCAATGGACATGAGTTTGAGGAACCTCCAGAAGTTGGTGATTGACAGGGAGGACTGACATGCTACAGTCCATGTGGTCACAAAGAGTTGGACATGACTGAGTGACTGAACTGAACTGAACTCATTCATGTACTTAACGCAAGTATGACATAGTATACCAAAAAGAAAATAAGAAAAAAAGAAAAAAAAAAAACCTGAAACAAATAGACTATATGTAAATCTCACAGTTTAGAGAAAACACAAGCATGGTAGAACATATAAAATGATACTCCAAGAATGTAATTAGTAAAATTCAGAATATAAGAACAATATAGGAAAAATGATCTAAGTTGAATAGCTTATTTAAAACAGAAGAAAGAGGAAAGAAACATTTGTTAAGCAGAGACTTAGCTAAATGCTAGTACATGAACTTTATTTGAAAAAAAAAAGAGAAAATTTGAACTCTGGCAGCATACTTAATTGTATCAATTACTTATATTTTCCTTCCAGATAAAATATATTACTGGAGTTATGCTATCTTAGAATTAAGCTCAAAACACCTCAGTTTAGAAGCATAAAACAAGTCTGTGGATTTTTTTTTTTTTCTTTCATAGCTTGGTAATGACTACATGGAGGTTCATTCTCCTATTTATTTTAGTTTTGTTTATGTTTGAAGTTTTTCCACTGAGTGACAAATATAATACTAGCAGTATGATTGCCATTATCTTCATTGGGGAGAAGCCTATTAGGAAACTAGCTGTATAAGAAATTGTCAAATACACACACACACACGCACACACACACACACACATATATATATATATATACACACACATAGGCTTCCCAGGTGGCACTTGTGGAAAAGAACCTGACTGCCAATGCAGAAGATGTAAGAGACTTGGGTTCAATCCTACACACACACACACACACACACACACACACACACACACAAACATGCATGTACATATATATATAATTTCTGGGCTTCATGAATTATGATTTTGGAAATGGGCAAGTTTTTTTATTATTAAAATAAATTATTCTTTTGGCAATTTTAATGCATTCCCAGAAAATTGAAATTAATTAAATCTAAACTTCCCCATCTAACATCTCGTTTACAGAAAACACAAGAGTCACAGGAACATGTTAAATAACACCCTGAGTATGCAGTCGACAAAATTCACAATGAGGGGATTTTACAGGAGAATAGATGCAGTATCTTTTAAAATCAGTGTAACAGACAAAAGGCAGTGGTTGAGTAGAGACATCTGTGAAATGCAATATGTTACTGTTTAGTCAATTCAGACACTATTTTAATATCTCTGGGGGAAAATATAAAGAAACAAAATATTGGAGACTTTTTAAAATTCTGATTATAATCATTCTAACCCTTAATTACCTTGTTTTTCCTTCAATAGAGACATATTTATGATCAAGCCTTAATCTACTGAGTATTATTTGAACTTCAGTAAGCCATATAACCCCAAAGACACACAACACTTAACACAACGTTACTTTTGTAGGAGGTATTTCCTTAGGGGAATCATATGCACTATTTTAGTAATAAACAACCTTGCTTATTACCCAGGAGAAGAGAAACACTTTCCCCCCCCCCCCACAATGTCTCAAGGTCTTAGAGAAATGCCCAACATGTAGCAGGCACTTAAGGAATGTTTGTTGAATAATTACAAATATTAAAAATGTGAATCTTCTCATCACTAGTAAGCATGAAACTTCTATAATTGTAGCAGCGGCGCTGTCTTTCTTAGGAAATGAAGTGGTGATCTAATAACTAACATAAGGAAATAAGTACACAAATTAAATACTGCTACATAACAAAAACCTCAAAACTTAATAGTTTGAAGCAACAATAATTCATGTGACTCAGGAGGTCACAGCTCACCTGAGGTTGTTTATATAACCCGAGTTATCAACTGCACTGAATTTAAAAATTATACACAATTTTATATTAATTTGTAGCTAGTAAAGTAATGATCAAAATTCTCCAAGCCAGGCTTCAGCAATACGTGAACCGTGAACTTCCTGATGTTCAAGCTGGTTTTAGAAAAGGCAGAGGAACCAGAGATCAAATTGCAAACATCTGCTGGATCATGGAAAAAGCAAGAGAATTCCAGAAAAACACCTATTTCTGCTTTATTGACTATGCCAAAGCCTTTGACTGTGGGGATCACAATAAACTGTGGAAAATTCTGAGAGAGATGGGAATACCAGACCACCTGACCTCTTGAGAAATCTGTATGCAGGTGAGGAAGCAACAGTTAGAACTGGACATGGAACAACAGACTGGTTCCAAATAGGAAAAGGAGTATATCAAGGCTGTATATTGTCACCCTGCTTATTTAACTTCTATGCAGATTACATCATGAAAAATGCTGGACTGGAAGAAACAAAAGCTGGAATCAAGATTGCCAGGAGAAATACCAATAACCTCAGATATGCAGATGACACCACCCTTATGGCAGAAAGTGAAGAGGAACTGAAAAGCCTCTTGAAGAAAGTGAAAGCGGAGAGTGAAAAAGTTGGCCTAAAGCTCAACATTCCGAAAACGAAGATCATGACATCCGGTCCCATCACTTCATGGGAAATAGATGGGGAAACAGTGGAAACAGTGTCAGACTTAATTCTTTTGGGCTCCAAAATCACTGCAGATGGTGACTGCAGCCATGAAATTAAAAGACGCTTGCTCCTTGGAAGAAAAGTTATGACCAACCTAGATAGTATATTCAAAAGCAGAGACATTACTTTGCCGACTAAGGTCCGTCTAGTCAAGGCTATGGTTTTCCCAGTGGTCATGTATGGATGTGAGAGTTGGACTGTGAAGAAGGCTGAGCACCGAAGAATTGATGCTTTTGAACTGTGGTGTTGGAGAAGACTCTTGCGAGTCCCTTGGACTGAAAGAGATTCAACCGGTCCATTCTGAAGGAGATCAGCCCTGAGATTTCTTTGGAAGGAATGATGCTAAAGCTGAAACTCCAGTATTTTGGCCACCTCATGCAAATAATTGACTCATTGGAAAAGACTCTGATGCTGGGAGGGATTGGGGGCCAGGAGGAGA
This sequence comes from Ovis canadensis, assembly GCF_042477335.2. Lineage (NCBI taxonomy): Eukaryota > Metazoa > Chordata > Mammalia > Artiodactyla > Bovidae > Ovis > Ovis canadensis. Next base: position 17,577,393 of record NC_091266.1, read on the forward strand.
AGGGGACGACCCAGGATGAGATGGCTGGATGGCATCACGGACTTGATGGACATGAGTCTGAGTGAACTCCAGGTGTTGGTGATGGACAGGGAGAACTGGCATGCTGCAATTCATGGGGTCACAAAGAGTCGGACCGGAGAAAGCAATGGCAACCCACTCCAGTACTCTTGCCGGGAAGGTCCCATGGATGGAGGAGCCTGGTAGGCTGCTGTCCACGGGATCGCTAGGGGTCAGACACGACTGAGCTACTTCACTTTCACTTTTCACTTTCATGCATTGGAGAAGGAAATGGCAACCCACTCCAGTATTCTTGCCTGGAGAATCCCTGGGACAGAGAAGCATAGTGGGCTGCCATCTATGGGGTCGAACAGAGTCAGACACGACTGAAGCAACTTAGCAGCAGCAGCAAAGAGTCGGACACGACTGAGCAACTGAACTGAACTGATATTTACATTATACTAAATATATTATTCATATTTCAATTTTGTCACTTGTCTCAATGTATTTCATTGTATTTGATTTCCCCTAGTATGCAATTTTCAAATAAATCATTAAAAAGATATGACTGTTAGTTGACCCATGAGCTGAACCTGGGCAATTGGAAGCCTCCTCACTCTCTCCCCTGTCTTTAGAGTGTATGTTCTGCCCACAATAAGAGCTGTTTTAAGCCTGCAGCCATATAAAGAGTACTGTGTTGTTGAGACCATCTGAAAGGTATATGCAGCCCTGTGTATAAACTTTTAAAATTCTGGCATGCAGTTGCACAGATCTGCTCATCTTATGGCCACCCAAGAAAAGTATAAAATATAAGTTTTCTTGCTTGTTAAACCTTCCACCTATCAATCTTGGGTGGTCTGCCCCTTTAGTCTCTTTCAAACCAACACACAAGATCCTGCCTCTAAGTGTCATGTCTCTATTTTAACCTTTAAAGTTTCACACAGCTTTTTTTGTTCCAACAATATTGATATAGTTAAGGATACCTTTTATTGTGGGTCTATCTAAAGCTTTCTCAGTACTAGAATAAGATGCATTTCAGCAGGAGTTCAGTCACTGGGTCAAGAAGATCCCCTGGAGAAGAAATGGCAACCCATTCTAGTATTCTTACCTGAGAAATCCCATGGACAGAGGAACCTGGCAGTCTACAATTATGGGGTTCCAAAAGAGTTTGACACGACTCAGTGATTAAACAACAATAAAAACTAGCCTGAATACCTTATAAGAATTGTATTTTTTTAGAATATCACACTTGGAAGTGTCCATCTTTGCATCACTGATGATTTTATTATTTACTGTTTGATTTCTTAACTTTGTAGCTATAATGTTTCCCCTTTGAAACTTCTTAATGATCTGTAGGGTGACATTTTAAATTAGGGTAAGACATATTATTATTATTTAATTTTCTTAGCCTATTGCTTTTTTATTATTACGTAATATTGTTTCTTCCCTCTCTGGAATCTACATCATAGTGTGGTAAGAATCATCATTTGCTTCGTTTTTTTTTTCTTCTTTTTTGACAAACTTGTTCTATTTCTCTTCCCCCCACCCAATTCACCAATTCTCTAGTATTTACATGCTTGTTAATAGTTTAATATTTTCTCAAGGTTTTTTTTTTAGTTGTTGTTCCTATGTAACGGAGAAGGTGATGGCACCTCACTCTGGTACTCTTGCCTGGAAAATCCCATGGATGGAGGAGCCTGGTAGGCTGCAGTACATGGGGTCCTGAAGAGTCAGACACAACTGAGCGACTTCACTTTCACTTTTCACTTTCATGCATTGGAGAAAGAAATGGCAACCCACTCTAGTGTTCTTGCCTAGAGAATCCCAGGGATGGGGGAGCCTGGTGGGCTGCCGTCTATGGGGTCGCCCAGAATCAGACAAGACTGAAGCAGCTTAGCAGCAGCAGCAGAAACAGTACTTCTTATCCATTATTACTACTAAAATGCAGGTTACTGAGGTTAATTAAAGAATCCACTGACATTCAGGATCCCATGTCTGTGGACTCAGTTCAGGTCAGTCGCTCAGTCATGTCCGACCCTTTGCTACCCCATGAATCGCAGCATGCCAGGCCTCCCTGTCCATCACCATCTCCTGGAGTTCACTCAGACTCATGTCCATTGAGTCTGTGATGCCATCCAGCCATCTCATCCTCTGTCATCCCCTTCTCCTCCTGCCCCCAATCCCTCCCAGCATCAGAGTCTTTTCCAATGAGTCAACTCTTCGCATGAGGTGGCCAAAGTACTGGAGTTTCAGCTTTAGCATCATTCCTTCCAAAGAAATCCCAGGGCTGATCTCCTTCAGAATGGATTGATTGGACCTCCTTGCAGTCCAAGGGACTCGCAAGAGTCTTCTCCAACACCACAGTTCAAAAGCATCAATTCTTCGGCGCTCAGCCTTCTTCACAGTCCAACTCTCACATCCATACATGACCACAGGAAAAAACATAGCCTTGACTAGACGGACCTTAGTCGGCAAAGTAATGTCTCTGCTTTTGAATGTGCTATCTAGGTTGGTCATAACTTTTCTTCCAAGGAGTAAGCGTCTTTTAATTTCATGGCTGCAGTCACCATCTGCAGTGATTTTGGAGCCCATAAAACTAAAGTCTGACACTGTTTCCACTGTTTCCCCATCTATTTTCCATGAAGTGATGAGACCGGATGCCATGATCTTCATTTTCTGAATGTTGAGCTTTAAGCCAACTTTTTCACTCTCCTCTCTCACTTTCATCAAGAGATTCGTTAATTCTTCACTTTCTGCCATAAGGGTGGTGTCATCTGCATATCTGAGGTTATTGATGTGGACTAGTTGGTTAAATTACCTAAGCAAAACATAGCTGAGTTATTAATTTTTGAGAAATTAGACAAAGAATGGGAGAGTTTGAATTAAGAGTTTTCAGTTGAAATTCAGCTGAACTGAATTTTCTAACAAATCTCTGTTCTATGAAATTGCCTTTAATCCTGAACTGCAGTGTAAGAGGAGAGAAATTTATACAAACTCTTAATTCTAGTTCTCCCATTCTTTGTCTAATTTCTCAAAAATTAATAACTCAGCTATGTTTTACTTAGGTAATTTAATCAGCTAGTCCACAGACATGGTATCCTGAATGTCAGTGGATTTTTAAATTAACCTAAGTATCTTGCATTTTAGCAGTAATAATAGATAAGGAGTACCATTACATAGGAACAAAAAAAATTAAAATTAAAAACTAGGGAAAATATTAAACTATTAAAAAGCATGTAAATACTAGGTAATTGGTGAACTGAGGCGGGGGAAAGACATAGAAAATGTAAAATCTTACTGGATGCTAAAAGATGATGAAAAAAAGGGGGAGGGTAAGGCAAGAATTCAGGTTCATCTGGGCAAAATGAAGGGGTAGAAAATTTTCTTCAAAGTTTTGCCAGAGTTTTCCTAGTTGAAGTTAAAATTTCATAAAGCTTTGGTTTTATTTATGATGTCCTTTGCGGACTTTTATAAAAATGGAAATAGCTGGTCTATATTTTGTATAAGATTTGAAGTTTTTAGTGTAACAGTAACAGTAACATACTAACTCAGAGTCATTGAGCATTTACTATATGCAATGCCCTATACCCTGCATTTGCAATATATACCTACCCCATGAGGTAGTTGCTTGAATTACTAGTAATAAGTGGCAGGGCCGGAAGTCTACCTTAGATCTGTGAACAAGAGCTGTTTCCTCATTCTCTCATGCTGCTTCTATAAGTGCTTTACACATTTACAATGGTGAAATCTGTAGCCTTTTTGAACTCTCATTCAGACACAGCAGTTTGAATCTTGGTTGGATACCTGAGTTTGTGAAACTGATGGCTGGTGGCACTGGTGTCGGAAGAACATGTAGTTTTAGAGTTAGAAAAGCTATTTTTTATCATACAATTGGACAGCCAGAGAGAATGAGTGACCCTTGAGAAGCGAGGAGGTGTTGTTCATCACTATCCTAGATAAGCCCAGTTGGACTTACCTTAAACCTTGGAAGGGTTCCTACTCACAGAGAAAGAAATATTGCCAGAGTGGCTGCAGCAGAATGCATTAGAAAGGGAGAGCCAACCCCCAGAGATGAGTCTGACGCTACATGGGGCTGCCCAGAGAACTGAATCTTCATCTGACTGACAGATGGCTTTCAAAACCTGCAGAGGAAGAAATAAATATCAAAGTGGCTGATTTGCAACACCAGGTGTTAATAGACCTTCAGGAAATTCTATCAGCACATCTCTTAGGCATGTTTCACTAGTTTCCATATTTAACAAGAACATAGAGGTTTTCACTGAAATGAAGATGATGCATAGAGAATGCACCCTGGAGCCCATCTCTAAGATTTGCCTCAGTTAAACCCAGTTCAGCTTCCTTTTACAGTGATTACAGTGGTAGATTGTGATTAAAAAGTCAAAGGGGTATTTTGTGAAACTCTTTATAAGATATTTGGACATAGATAGCCTTCATGTAATAATTGAAAGAATACTGATTATTAATATTATTCTACTAATGCAGGAGTGTGTGTGCTCAGCTGTGTCTGGCTCTTTGTGACCCCATAGACTATCCCACCAAGCTTCTCTGTTCATGGAACTTTTCAAGCAAGAATACTTCCTGGAGGTCTTTCCTGACCCAGGGATCAAACACACATCTCTTGTGTCTCCTGCACTGGCAAGGAGATTCTTTACCACTGCACAACCTGGGAAACTCGAACACAAGAGCATCAAGCAAGAAAATGAAACTTTGCCAAGGTTATTATATATTCTGATTTGGCATCTTGTGAGATGTATTGTCAAAAAATTGTAGGGTGCCATCACTATCAAGCCCGTAAATGTTTTATTTGGCTTAAAGAAGATGAAGAGAGAATATTTTAAATATTTTCACTGTGAAATACAGAACATAGGCAGGAAAGTGAAGGGAAAAAAGTGAAAGCATTACTCTGTCAATGGTGTTGACTCTTTGGCACCCTATGGACAGTAGCCGACCAAGCTCCTCTGTCCATGGAATTCTCCAGGCAAGAATTCTAAGTAAGTAGCGATTCACTTCTCCAGGGGATCTTCCCAATTCAGGGATCAATTATTGTTTGAGCCACTAGGGATTTTTTGTGACATTTTAACAAATAGTCACAATAGCTAAAAAAGAGAACATTTTCAACTCTATAAGATCGCAGTAAGTATTCTTTTCCCACATAGGGTAACTATGATTGTAAATTTGCTTTTCTGCATAGTTTTAGTAACCATGTATGCCTTCAAAAATAGAGTTTAGTTTTGCTTTTTAAATGCTTTATGTGGAGGGAACGTATATTTAAATGGGATATCTTTGTTTTATCTTTTTTCTTTCACTCAACATTGTTTATAGGATTTGAGAAAGATATGCTAATATAATTTGTTATTTACCAGATTACTGCATTGAGACTTCAAATCAAAGTGTAAGGTGAAAAAGTTAAGTTTATCAACTGAGGTACGAATTTATGGAATTTTTTTTTTTTTTCTGGGACAATGGAGGGCTCTATTACAGATTTCTCAATCTTACAACCGATGGCAATTGCCTTTACAGATTTTAACATGCTAGAATAATTTATATTTGTGAATGCATGATTGGATAGCTGTATCCCATCCTTGGCAATATGTAATGAACTTTCAGTCCCAAGATTGGAATTTTTTTTTTTTTTTAGATCACAAAGAAGGTTCTTTATTTTTACCTCCTTCTTTGTGTTATTCAATTACCCCATGGACTATAGCCTGCCTGGCCACTCTATCCATGGGCATTCTCCAGGCAAGAATACTGAAATGGGTAGCTTATCCCTTCTCCAAGTGATCTTCTCAACTCAGGAATCAAACTGGGATCTCCTGCATTGCAGGCATATTCTTTATCAGCAAAGCAGCCAGGGAAGCCCTTCAGTAGCTTTTAAAATATATACAAAGCTTGCATATACGATGTGAGTTTCTCCAGTCCACTCCAACTTATGAATAGTAAAGATTCAAACTTAGTACAATTTAATTCATCTAACATTAACTTGTACCTTTGAAAAATATTTATTTACCTATTAGGCTATATCGGGTCTTAGTCATAGCATTCAGGATCTTTAGTGGAAGCACTGGCACTCTTAGTTGAGGCATGTGAGATCTACCTGCCTAATCAGGGATCGAACCTAGAGCCCCTGAATTGAGAGCTCAGAGTCCTAACCACCGGACCCCAGGGACGTTCCCATTTTTAATATAAGATTTTAGTCTACCTTAGGGTCACCTCCAGGTACTTCTGGGAAGTATACTCAAGTATTTCTTGAGGGCTCTGACATTCTCACAAACAATTCTCTTCCTGCTAAGCAATAGCACTGTGCCATTGTCTTCTACCTGACATCCAGAGATTACCACTTTGCCTACAGGACAGCAATATCATTTTATATAATTGATGAAACATGCTCCTTAGGATGGTAATATTCTAATGTTCTGTAGCAAAGTGAATCCTATGCATTCCTTTTGTTTTATTAATACATACTGTTAGTTGATATTAGTTAGTTTTATTAATACTTACTGTTGCTCTTATCCTTATCCTTCAGAGGGCAGACAAAATGAAAATCACAATCACAAAATCAAATTGATCACATGGACCACAGTCTTGTCTAACTCAATGAAGCTATGAGCCATACCGTGTAGGGCCACCCAAGATGGACGGGTCATGGTGGAGACTTCTGACAAAAGTGGTCTATTGGAAAAGGCAATGGCATATCACTTCAGTATTCTTGCCTTGAGAACCCCATGAACAGTATGAAAAAGCAGAAAGATATGACACTGAAAGATGAACTCCCCAGGTGGGTAGGTGCCCAATATGCTACTGGAAAAGAGTGCAGAATTAACACAAGAAAGAATGAAGAGATAGAGCCAAAGCAAAAACAATTCCCAGTTGAGGATGTGACTGTTGATGGAAGTAAAGTTCAAAGCTGTAAAGAATAAATTGCATAGGACCCTGGAATGTTAGATCCATGAATCAAATAAATTGGAAATGGTAAAACAGGAGATGGCAAGAGTGAACATTGACATTTTAGGAATCAGTGAACTAAAATGGACTGGAATGAGTGGATTTAATTCAGGTGAGCACTGTATCTACTACTGTGGCCAAGAATCCCTTAGAAGAAGTGGAGTAGCCATCATAGTCAACAAGAGTCTGAAATGCAATACTTGGGTGCAGTCTCAAAAAGGACAGAATGATCTGTTCATTCCAAAGGCAAATCATTCAATATCACAGCAATCCAAGTCTATGTCCCCACCATTAATGCTGAAAAAGCTTAAGTTGAATGGTCCTATGAAGACTTACAAGACCTTCTAGAACTAATACTCAAAAAGGATGTCCTTTTCATTATAGAGGACTGGAATGCAAAAGTAGGAAGTCAAGAGATACCTGGAGTAACAGGTAAATTTGGCCTTGGAGTACAAAATGAAGCAAAGCAAAGGTTAGCAGCATTTTGCCAAGAGAACACAATGGTCATAACAAACACCCCCTATAAACACAAGAGAAGACTCTGCACATGGACATCACCAGATAGTCAATACCAAAATCAGATTGATTATATTCTATGCAGCCATATATGGAGAAGCTCTATACAGTCAGCAAAAACAAGACCAAGAACTGAATGTGGCTCAGGTCATGAACTCGCTATTGCCAAATTCAACCTTAAATTGAAGAAAATACAGAAAACCACTAGACAATTCAGATATGCCCTAAATCAAATCCGTTATGATTATACAGCAGAAGTGACAAATAGATTCAAGGGATTTGATCTGATAGACAGAGTGCCTGAAGAACTATGAACAGAGGTTCATGACATTTTACAGGAGGCAGTGATTAATACCATCGGTAAGAAAAAGAAATGCAAAAAGTCAAAATGTTCGTCTGAGGAGGCCTTAAACATAGCTGAGAAAAGCATAGAAGTGAAAGGCAAAGGACTAAAGGAAATAAATACCATTTGAATGCAACCTTCTAAAGAATAGCATGGAGAGATAAGAAAGCCTTCCTCAGTGATCAATGCCAAGAAATACAGGAAAGCAATAGCATGGGAAAGACTAGAGATCTCTTCAAGAAAATTAGTCACATCAAGGGAACAATTCATGCAAAGACAGACACAAAAAAGGATAGAAATTGTATGTAGCAAACAGAAGCAGAAGATATTAAGAACAGATGGAAAAAATACACAGAAGAACTGTTTAAAAAAGAAAAGAGAGAGAGAGAGAGAGAGAGAGAGAGAGATCTTAATGACCCGGATAACCACAAAGGTGTTATCACTTAGGTAAAGTCAGACATCCTAGAATGTGTAGTCAACTGGGCCTTAGGAAGCATCACTACGAACAAAGCTAGTGGAGGTGATGGAATTCCATTTGAGCTATTTGAAATCCTAAAAGATGATGCTATGAAAGTGCTGCAGTCAACATGCCAACAAATTTGGAAACTCAGCGGTGGATACAGGACTGTAAAAGGTCAGTTTTCATTCCAATCTCAAAGAAAGTCAATGTTAAAGAGTGTTCAAATTACTGCATGATTGCACTCATCTCATACTAGCTAAGTAATGCCCAACATTATCAAAGAAAGTCTTCCACAGTATGTGAACCATGAACTTTCAGATGTTCAAGCTGAATTTAGAAAAGGCAGAGGAACCAGAGATAAAATTGCCAACATCTGTTGGATCATAGGAAAAGCAAGAGAGTTGCAGAAAAACATCTACTTCTGCTTTATTGACTATGCTGAAGCCTTTGACTCTGTGGATCACAACAAACTGTGGGAATTTCTTCAAGAGAAGGGGATACCAGATGACATTACCTGCCTTCTGAGAAATATGTATGCAGGTCAAGAAACAACAGTTAGAACTGGACATGGAATAACAGACTGGTTCCAAATCAGGAAAGAAGTGCTTCAAGGTTGTATATTGTCACTCTGCTTATGTAACTTATATGCAGAGTACATCATAAGAAATGCTGGGCTGGAAAAAGCACAAGCTGGAATCAAGAATGCCAGCAGAAATATCAATAACTTCAGATACTCAGATGGCACCACCCTTATGGCAGAAAGGGAACAACAACCAATGAGCCTTTTGATGAAAGTGAAAGAAGAAAGTGAAAATGTTGGTTTAAAACTCAACATTCAGAAAACTAAGATCATGGCATCCAGTCCCATCACTTACTTCATAGCAAATAGATGAAATAGTGAAAACACTGACAGATATTATTTTCTTGTGCTCCAATATCACAACAGATAGTGACTGCAGCTATGAAATTAAAAGATTCTTTCTCCTTAGAAGAAAAGCTATGACCAACCTATACAGTATAGTAAAAGGAAGAGACATTACTTTGTCAACAAAAGTCTGTCTAGTCAAAGCTATGGTTTTTTCAGCAGTCACGTATGGATGTGAGTTGGACTATAAAGAAACCTGAGCGCCAAAGAACTGTAATGCTGGAGAAGACTCTTGAGATTTCTTTGGCCTGCAAAGAGATCCATCCAGTCCATCCTATAGGAAATCAGTGCTGAGTATTCATTGGAAGGACTGATGCTGAAGCTGAAGCTCCAAGACTTTGGCCACTTGATGTGAAGAACTGATTCATTGGAAAAACCCTGATGCTGGGAAAGATTGAAGGCAGGAGAAGAAGGGAACAGAGGATTAGCTGACGGGATACTATCATCAACTCAATGGACATAAGTTTTAGTAGGCTTCGGGAGTTGGTGATGGACAGGGAAGCCTGGCGTACAGCAATCCATGTAGTCACATAGATTTAGACATGACTGAGTGACTGAACTGACTTAACTGACAGTTAGTTCATAACCACAACCCAAGTGACCCATTGAAAAAGAATGAGCTGCCAATGCTAGGAGACATAGGAGACACACATTTGATCCCTGTGTTGGGAAGTTCTCCTGCAAAAGGGTGTGGTAACCCACTCCAGTATTCTTGCCTGGGAAATTCCATGGATAGATGAGTGTGGCAGGCTACAGTCCTTGGGATTACAAATAATTTGACATCATTGAGTACACACACAGTTTATAACCATCCTCATCATTATCTTCCTCCTCATCATTTCATGAATTTTTACCCCATTGTAGTTCAGTCACTAAGTCATGTCTGACTCTTTTCAACCCCATGGACTGAAGCATGCCAGGATCCCTTAGATTTTGTGCCAATTCCATGTCTAGTGAATTGGAGATGCTATCTAAGCATCTCATACTCTACCACCATATTCTCCTTTTACCTTCAATTTCTCTGATGCAGGCATCAGGGTATTTTCCAATGAGTCAGCTCTTTACGTCAGGTGGCAAATATATTGGAGGTTTAGCATCAGTCCTTCCAATGAATATACAGGGTTGATTTCCTTTAGGACATCAGTCCTTCCAATGAATACACAGGGTTGATTTCCTTTAGGATTGCCTGGTTTGATCTTCCTGTAGTCCAAGGGACTCTCAGGAATCTTTTCCAGAACCAAAATTTGAAAGTATCAGTTCTCCTGCATGCAACCTTCTTTATAGTCCTACTCTGACATCCGTACAAGACTACTAGAAAAACCATAGCCTTGACTAAACTGAATTTTGTGGGCAAAGTAATGTCTGTACTTTTTAATATGCTATCTATTTATGGATTTATGATAATGTCATTGGAACATGCATAATATATAAGAAATGAATAACCAGTCTATGTTCTATGAAGGATACAGGGTGCTTGGGACTGGTGTACTGGGGTGATCCAGAGAGATGGTATGGAGAGGGAGGTGGGAAGGGGGTTCAGGATTGGGAAAACGAGTACACCCGCGGTGAATTCATGTTGATGTATGGCAAAACCAATACAGTATTGTAAAGTAAAATAAAGTAAAATAATAACAATACTATGCTATCTAGTTTTGACATAGCTTTTCTTCTAAGGAGCAAGTGTCTGTTAATTTCATGGGTGCAGTCACCATCTGCAGTGAATTTGGAGCTCGAGTAAATAAAGCCTGTCACTGTTTCCATTATTTCCCCATCTCTTTGCCATGAAGTGATGGGACTAGATGCCATGATCTTCACTTTTGAATATTTAGTTTCAAGCCTTCTTGTTCACTCTCCTCTTTCACTTTCATCAAGAGGCTCTTAAGGGTAGTGTCATATGCATATCTGAAGTTTTTGATGTTACTCCCAGGAATCTTGATTCCAGCTTGTGGTTGATCCCAGCATTTTGCATGATGCACCCTGCATATGATTTAAATAATCAGGGTCAAAATACACAGCCTTGACATACTCCTATCCCAATTTGGAACCAGTCTCTTGTTCTATGTCCAGTTCTACCTGCTGTTTCTTGACCTGCATACATATTTCTCAGAAGGCAGGTAAGGTGGTCGGGTATCCCCATCTCTTTAAGAAACTTCCAGTTTGTCGTGATCCACACAATCAAAGACTTTGGCATAGACAGTAAAGCAAAAGTAGATGCTTCTCTGAAACTCTCTTGCTTTTTCTATGGTCCAACAGATGTTGGCAATTTTATCTCTGGTTCCTCTGCCTTTTCTAAATCCAGCTTGAACATCTGGAAGTTCATGGTTCACATACTGTGGAAGACTCCCTTTGAGAATCTTGAGCATTACTTAGCTGGCATGTGTGATGAGTGCAATTGGGCAGTAGTTTGAACACTCTTTGGCATTGACTTTCTTTGGGATTGGAATAAAAACTGACCTTTTACAGTTCTGTGCCACTGCTGAGTTTTCTAAATTTGCTGGCATATTGAGCGCAGCACATTTAACAGCATCATCTTTTTGAACTTGAAATAGTTCAAATGGAATTCCGTCACCTCCACTGGCTTTGTTCATAGTGATGCTTCCTAAGGTCCACTTGACTTCGCATGCCAGGATGTCTGGCTATAGATGAGTGATCACATCATCGTGGTTATCTGAGTCATGAAGATCTCTTTTGTATAGTTCTTTGGTGTATTCTTGCCACCTTTTCATAGTATCTTCTGCTTCTGTTAGATTCATACCATTTCTGTCCTTTATTGTGATCATCTTTGCATGAAATGTTCCCTTGGTCTCACAAATTTTCTTAAAGAGATCTCTAGTCTTTCCCATTCTCTTCTTTTCCTCTTTTTTTTTTTTTTCCCCCACATTGATCCCTGAGGCTCAGATGGTAAAGAATCTGCCTGCAATACAGGAGACCCCAGTTCGATCCCTGGGTTGAGAAGATAATCTGGAGAAGAAATGGCAAACCACCCAAGTATTCTTGCCTCAGGAGTCTCATGGACACAAGAGCATTGTGGGCTCCAGTCCATGGGGTCATAGAATCAGATATGACCGAACAACTAACTCATCGAGAGGCTCTTCAGGTCCTCTTCATTTTCTTCCATTATAATGACATCAATTTCATATTTGACATTGTTAATATTTCTCCCAGCAATCTTGATTCCAGTTTGTGATTCATGCAGCCTGAAATTTTACATGATGTATTCTGCAGTTCAGTTCATTTGCTCAGTTGTGTCTGACTCTGAGACCCCATGGACTGCAGCACCCCAGGCCTCCCTGTCCATCACCAACTCCCAGAGTTGACTCAGATTCATGTCCATTTAGTTGGTGACGCCATCCAGCCATCTCATCCTCTGTCGTCTCCTTCTCCTCCCACCTTCAGTCTTTTCCAGCATCAGGGTGTTTTCAAATTATTCCTGTCTTCCCATCAGTTGGCCAAAACTTTGGAGTTTCAGGTTCAGCATCAGTCCTTCCAGTGAATATTCAGGACTGATTTCCTTTAGGATGGACTGGTTGGATCTCCTTGTATTCCAAGGGACTCTCAAAACTCTTCTCCAACACCACAGTTCAAAACCATCAATTCTTTGGTGCTCAGCTTTCTTTATAGTCCAACTCTCACATCAATACATGACTACTAGAAAAACCATAGCCTTGACTAGACAGAACTTTGTTGGCAAAGTAATGTCTCTGCTTTTTAATATGCTGTCTAGGTTGGTCATAACTTTCTTTCCAAGGAGCAAGTTTCTTTTAATTTCATGGCTGTAGTCACCATCTGCAGTGATTTTCGAGCCAAAAAAAATGAAGTCTGTCAGTTTTCAATTGTTTCCTCATCTATTTGCCATGAAGTGATGGAACTGGATGCCATGAACTTAGTCTTCTGAATGTTGAGATTTAAGCCAGCTTTTTCATCTTCCTTTTTCACTCTCACCTAGTGGCTCTTTATTTCTTCTTTGCTTTCTGCCATAGGAGTGGTGTCATCTATAAGGTTATTGATATTTCTCCTGGCAATCTCTATTCCAGTTTGTGCTTCATACAGCCTGGCATTTTGCATGATTTACTCTGCATATAAGTTAAATAAGCAGGGCGACAATATACAGTCTTGATGTATTCCTTTCCCTATTTGGAACCAGTCTGTTGTTCCATGTCCCATTCTAACTGTTGCTTCCTGACCTGCATACAGGTTTCTCAGGAGACAGGTAAGGTGGTCTAGTATTCCCATCTGTTTAAGAATTTTCCTCAGTTTATTGTGATCCACAGTCAAAGTCTTTAGTGTAGTCAGTGAAGCAGATATTTTCGTGGAATTCTCTTGCTTGTTCTATGATCCAATGGATGTTGGCAATTTAATCTGTTTCCTCTGCCTTTTTAAAATCCAGCTTGTACATCTGGAAGTTCTCCATTCATGTACTGTTGAACCTTAGCCTGAAGGATTTTGAGAATTACCTTGCTAGCAAGTAAAATGATCATAATTTTTCAGTAGCTTGAACATTCTTTGGCATTGCCCTTCTTTTAAATTAAAATGAAAACTGACCTTTTCTAGACCTGTGGCCACTGCTGAGTTCTCCAAATTTGCTGACATATTGAGTGCAGCACTTTAACAGCATCATCTTCTAGAATTTTAAATAGCTCAGTTAAATTTCATCCCTTATACCAACTTTGTTCATAGAAATGCTTCCTAAGCCCCGCATGACTTCATACTCCAGGATGTCTGGCTTTAGGTGAATGACCACACCATTGTGGTTATCCAGGTCATTAGCACCTATTTTCTATAGTTCTTCTGTGCATTCTTGCACCTCTTCTTAATCTTATTTGCTTCTGTTATTCACTTCAAAGCTATAAAAAATTTTTAGTGAGCATGCAAAATTTTCATTTACAGATTTACTGTAGTTTGTAGAGAAAGGATACGAATCAGTGAGGGCCTTATCTATCCTAGAAGACAAATATTAGTGACAAAGACAAAGATATGCTCAAAACTGACACTTTTTTCTGAATAGTAATACTTTCTTATTCAGTTAGGTAAAAACAGTCCTTTTCTGAGCCTTAGTAGGAACTAGAAGACTCTAGTCTTCATGTCCATACCGTTTTGTTAAGTGTTCTAGAATTTTCTTAACCCAATGAATGCATGATTGGCTCAAGTGAGATGCCAACTGTGTGAAAAATTTATTATTTTTAAAAATTCCTATTGCAGTATAATTGATTTACAACATTCTTCTAGTTTCCAGTGCATAGCACAGTGAATGAGCCATACATTATACACATAGCCACTCTTTTAGATTATTTTCCCATTTAGGCCACAGCAGAGTATTGAGGAGAGTTTCCTATACATTAGAGTTTCTATACTGTTATACAGTAGGTCCTTATTAGTTATCTATTTTATATATAGTAGCATGTACTATGGTTTTACCTGAGTCCACTATACAGACATTGGAGAGAAACTATAGTAATATAGTTGCAATGGCTACCAGCAAGTTTTCATTTGTTTGCCTTTCCATTTGTGTTAGTTCAGCTCTAGATTTATTAAAATAGGGCAAAATAATAATAATAATAATAATAATAATAATAATGTGAGAAATAGACTGAGAGATAAGTAACTCTGGCACAATACATGGTTGAAGAAATCAAATAATCAATATAAATAAAACACATACTATGTTCACAATAAGAGAATCTCTTATAGCTCAGACGGTAAAGCATCTGCCTACAATGTGGGAGACCCAGGTTCGATCCCTGGGTCAGGAAGTTGCCCTGGAGAAAGAAATGGCAACCCACTCCAGTATTCTTGCCTGGAGAATCCCATGGGCGGAGGAACCTGATAGTCTACAGTCCATGGGGTCTCAAAGTCAGACACTACTGAGTGATTTCACTTCATGTTCACAATAACACTGATTCAGTAATATTTTCATTAGAAATTCTGCTATCTTATTTTAGGACACATTTTGCTACTACAAATACGTGCTGAGGAATTATGGTACTGAGAGTGTCAATATTTAGGTGTGTTGATAAGTCCAGGGTCCTGGAGGAGGGGAGATGGTTCTGGAATTCTCAAGGAGAAAAGGACAAACTTTTTCCTAAATTCCTTAGTCTTAGTCACAGAAAAGTTTTTTTGTTTGTTTTTTTATTCCTTAAAGCTTGGAGCTGATTACACAACAAGGCAAGTCAGCTTAAACTCTGTATTAAGGATTCCATAACAACAATGTATCCTGCTTGAGGACAATCTCTCCTTGAAAACCTTATGACTAATCCTGTTATTTTAAAATGTAAATTGTGAGAGTGGGTTTGGTAAAATCTTTCTATTGTTAGTTCTAATCCTGTCATCTTAAAATGTAAATTGTTGGAGTGGTTCTAGTAAGATCTTTACAACCTTGAGACATTCTTTTTCTTTATTGTAATGAACAATTAAAAAAGTATATAGCTCCCTTGCTAAGACTAGCAAGTGGGGCGCTCTCTGTCCCCTTCTGATGTCTATGTCAGAAGCTTCCAGGCTTGACCACTCAGGGTTCTTGTGTGGCAGAAGTCTTATCAGTGAAAAGGGACAGACAAACTTCTGACATAGACATCAGAAGGGGACAGAGAGTGCCCCACTTGCTAGTCTTAGCAAGGGAGCTATATACTTTTTTAATTGTTCATTACAATAAAGAAAAAGAATGTCT